>NC_143485.1:47599227-47780605 GCF_027475165.1 Benincasa hispida | reverse complement strand
CAGCAAAAAGAAAGCATGGATCCTCCCCAAATCTCCCTTTCCACGTTGCTACTGCAGATCTATACAAAAACAGTAATGAGATCCCAAAAAAACATACAGGCCCACACCTCCATATTGGAATGGCAATCCTTGGCAACCTCAAAGACAGCATCAAGTCCTCCTAGCTCTCGCAATTTTTCCTTGAAGTCGCCTCCAGTTTTTCTTATAGCACCAGATGTTTCTAAGAAGATGATTGGAGATTCACAATAATTAGCAATACTGGACACTGAATTGGCATGGTTCAGACATATGAACATGCAGCTAACATATGAAGTAAAAAGAAGCCAAAAAGAAAGATAGTATGCTTGTCAAGTTAGCTAAGAGGCCAAGAATGTATGTGAACTATTTAAACCATCAGCAGTAACTCCACATTGGAAGATAACATAACATTCATGTTATAGATTTGAATCCCTAACTTTTTGAAAAATGTGAAATTTAAGCTATCCAGAAAGCAAGTTGATTGAATAAAATTAGTTGATAGGTAAGATACTGAAACTACGTACATATTCTTTAATAAGCCAATCCCCTTGTATCATTAAAAAAGAAAGGTGTTACTTGACAAAAATATTGGGGATAGAAAGAATTTTTAACAACAGAATGTTGAAAGTCAAACATCTAAAATAAACTCTTCAAACATTGGCAGGAGAAAAAACCAAAAATGGTATTTAAAAGACTAAACAATTGTTGAGCATCTATCCATTCAAGCCCATTGTTCAGAATGGGGGAGACTTCACATGCTAAGATGAGGAGGCTTCATTCATCGTGGTCAATGACTTCTTCATTAAACATCTACTAGGCTTGAAATTCCTCCAATATGTGATCATTACATTAAAAGTAATGAAAAATGCATTAATTTTTAACATGAGGCAAACAAGGGAATCATCATCAGAATTACCTTCAAGGGAAATGGTAGTCAAGCAAGCTTTCTCTATAGTCAGTAATGCAATCCATTTTGGACACAATTCTGGTCTATCAGTCACGCCAGTGTCTATGCTTCTTGATTTTATCTCCTTGCAACTTACAAGAATTTCTTCAACTTTTGAAAAAATCACAGAAGAATTGGAGTCCAATCTTTTTGTTGTACTTTGTAGGATGCCGGAATCCGTTCGAAGGACTAAAAGCTTATGGCCAATTCTTGGTCCTTTCACTTCAGCAGCCATATCAAGAATTGGTTTCAACAATTTAATTAAAAAACTAACACAATTTGGTGATTCGAGAAGGCGATCATCTTGACCCTGAGATTACGAAATGAAATACTTCTGAGAGCCTTATCATCGTCATAAAGCATGACTGTGCTTGAGAATGTTTAATACAAAAGAAGTAAACACTATAAG
Organism: Benincasa hispida; assembly: GCF_027475165.1. NCBI lineage: Eukaryota > Viridiplantae > Streptophyta > Magnoliopsida > Cucurbitales > Cucurbitaceae > Benincasa > Benincasa hispida. The sequence goes on along the minus strand of NC_143485.1, from coordinate 47,779,232 downwards.
GTAGATCACTTACATCGCTCGTCAAAATGTAAAAAAGAGTTGCAGCAGCTAGATTGCTGGCTGAGTCATCAAAGCTAAGACCTAAAACAGCATCAATTATTCTCCTTGCCATCCTAAAAAATATATTTGATTTGAGATACAAATTGGCAACATTTAGCACTAACAATTGCAGGAACATAAACAATAAAATAAAGAAACTAGTACATTCTAAGTGACAATCAGAAAAGCAACATGGAACGTATAGTACTCAAGGTGCCTACAGGCCCTAAAATGGAGGGTGAGAGTCTTTACTGTCAACAAAAATTAAAATATTCAAAAATAAAAACCAAATTTATATTCAGTTTTCATGCACATGATGTTCAAAAGAACTATCATGAGCTGAGTAAGGCATCCCTACGTCCTCTCCATTGAAATTTTCAGTGAAAGGTCTGTTTCCTTACCCTATATATAGATAGATGCATGCTACAACGGATAAATATGAAAAAAGGCACTAAGAATTTTCGTTTATAAATTCAACATTTTGAGTTGTATGAATAACCAGATGCAGAATTTTGGTAGATCTCGAGCAGATGTCATGGCCAGCGTAGTCAAGAAAGGTCAAAATGGACTAGAACGGTCCTAAGCAGATGCTAACCAGCGGCTTAAGATACAATACCAGTAAAATTCAAATTTAAGTACACCTTAACCTTTTCAATTATCACTGATAACGTCACAATTTTTTACTACAAACTCTTAAAATTCTCCTTAAACCAAAAGAATTATGTATTATAAGAGACATCTATTATTTTTCTCTTTGGGGAAGTTAAGAAACAAGAACTTCCCATATAGTTATGGAGGAAGAAAACCTTGCATTACTCAAACATTACAAAGAAAATTAAGAACTTGAAGAACTTTCTGCTTTACAGTTTTCTATCTTCAACTATAAGTATGAGTAACCAAAAACCAATCAAATTTTTACATACCCATGAGTCCGTAGAAGCCGCCGTTGCTGCGCAGTACTGCAAATAGATAACAAGGATATCAAACTAGCTCTTCTGGTCCGAACTTGCTGACCCTTCCTCAACCCATCCAAAGCGAAATTCACCTCATCCACATGCTCCATCATCTCCCCAAACTCCTGAGCTTCCATCAAAGTCGATGTAGAAGAAATCGCCGGCTGAGAACACCTAAGCACCTCTAATTCCCTTTTCTCAATCTTGATTTTCTTGGACTTCTTGTTGCCCCCGTTCAGTGAATCGTCAAAAGAGGACCTTATAGGCTTTGCTGAAAAGGAACCCTGAGAGGAATTTGTACCGTAGGGCTCAGAATCGAAGGTGGACCATCTAGTGGAAGAGTCCTGTGATGAGAAAGCGATGCCAACCAGCGGGTCCTGAGAACTTTCCTGAGAAAGAGAGTCGGCGAAAGAATCGTGAATGGCGTCGCTAGAGGAGTCGGAGAAAGTCCTCGGAAGACCACGATTCCGGCGGCCGTACGTCCTGACGATCATCGCTGGATCCCAGGCGACAATTGGCTAGCTGCTTATGAGCTTATCTTCCAGCTCTGGAGCGTAACATTTGAAGAAAAGGGATGGGCTTTGAAGGAGACAGAAGTTTTGAAATCGGGGGGAAATTGTCGGAAGCGAGAAACAAATCCGACGAAGTTGGTGGAACTGAGAAGAGAACAATCGAAGACTTGGTCTCTCTCGATAATCTTTTTAGTATGATTAAAGAATTTCTTAGGTTCAAGGCCTTCCCTTCAGGGTTTTGATTTTGGATGTAAAAAGATGTTTTCTTTTGCCCATTGGCGTGAGAATAAGGCTAATACGGTAATTTCATCTTCTTTTTCTTCCGAGTGTTCATTATAATCGTCTAATTGTCGTAAAATATAGTTCAATTACTTCTGGTTTATATTTTATTTTCAGTAAAATGTTAGAGACTTAAAATTTTAGGATTGTTGAACGTGAAAAGAAATTATAACATCCAATTAAGTTAATTCTGGTTTTAATGAATTGAACTTTGGCCATGTTTATGTTCGAATGATCGCAATAAATGAAAACTAATTTGGAAAGTAAGGTCTATTTTTTTAAGTTTAATAGTGTTTATCAATGTTCTGCATTCTTTCTAACATGTGGGCCGCAGTTGGAAATCGATAATAAAGTAACGTAATCTGAATGAAGGACATGAGATGGTCAATTGTTTGAATATTGAATGAACACACACCCTTTTTATGATAAGTCCAACTTTCCAAAATTTGCCCTCACATGTCATTAGTTATTGTTGCACTGTTAGGGTTTAGCTGTAACGGTAACTGGTCAAAATGACTATTACCATTCATCCAATTTTCAGGGTTTCCAGTCTACCATTAAATAGAATAAAAATTGTATCGATAAATTTTATATTTTATCATTCACAATGTTCATCTTCATATTTTGCATGCATTTGTTCACTATCACTACATGAAATGTTCGTTTGTTGATGAATTTGGAAAAATTGATCAAACTCAAACAAAATATGTAGGTTTATATATATATATTTTTTGTTTCATGGAGGGTGGTGGTTCTCCAAAACACAATAAAAAAGAAGAAGATAATGAAATACACTTCCAAATCAATGGATAGGATCACCAGTGCACATCGGGCATTGTTCGTCTTTTTCTTGGCCACTGTCTCTCTATCAGTAGGTTCTTAATTTGCACGACAACATCCCATGCCTCTATTCCCCTCTTCTTCTCTTTGTTATCCACAATCTTTCCTACTAGTGGAGGGTCGTTGACAGAGCTAAGAGATGCCTCATGGGGGGAAGGCTTATTCACACTTTGTTATGAAGGCTCCTTCCTATCTTTTGGAGACAAAATGAGTGATAGATGGGAGAGGGGGACTCATTGTCCGAGCTTCCAGTCCCCTCATGTTCAACTAAATACGAAGAGTCGTCAATAGATGACTCCGGTGTGGTTGCAGTGGTTGGTGGGCTCCCAGGTTCTGAACTCGACCATTGAGAGGATGATGGGTACTCATATGAGCCAAAGTTGTTGTCAATATCTGACCACATTTTTTTTTGTCTAAGAAAAGTGTGAAAATTTTACAAAATGATAGTTGTATATATACAATTGAAGGGGTGCATGGTTTGAGGGAGGAAGATAGAGGGACATCTAGCTATTCGCAAATGACACAAAAAACTACATATTTATCGTTAGCATTTGCGTTCGAGTTACCGTTGAACCTAAACAATAAGCATATACGTATGACGTCTATACATGAAGACGTAATGTGATAGTTACCGTTTGGTGATGATTTACCTAATTGAATGCGTATGTTTAATTTGTGGATTAATGGTGTTACGATTCCCGATGTGCACTGGCGAAAAATGATTACAAGCCGTTAATCAATGTCAAGATGTATCAAAAACGATAACAAAAATGGTAACTATATGATGTTTCAATGGCCAAGTTGTGCAATTATATAGTGTCGTAACGGTAAGTCTTTCAGTAACCCTAACTCAAACCCAAAAGGTAAAATGCAAACCCAAACAGAAGTGATAATTAATGAACAAATGTTTTAATTAGTTGATCAAGATGTTAAAAAAGATTCAGATAAATATTCCTCTCTTGAATGCAATCTAGCAGATCCCCAAGTATGCTAAATTCCTTAAGGAGCTATGCACCAAAAGAGGACAGGTAAGGATAAAGAAAAGGCAGTGGTAAGTAAGAATGCATCGGCTCTCCTGAAACATAATATTCCTGAAAAATGTCGAGATCCAAGTATGTTTACTTTGCCTTGCATTATTGGTAATAGAGTCATTCGTCATGCAATGCTCAACCTAGGAGCCTCTATTAATGTCATGCCCTATCATGTTTAGGAGGATTTGAAATTGAATGATTTACAAAAAAAAAAAAAAAAACTACTGTATGCATCTAACTAGCTGATAGATCTTACATGCAACCCTTAGGGATTGTTGAGGAGGTACTATTGCAAGTTAAGGACTTGATTTTCCTAATCGATTTCTATATATTAAAAATGGATGAAATTTCTATGCCTTCATCTTCTACAATTCTGTTAGGTAGACACTTCATGAAAACTGCAAAGACAAAAATAGATGTAGATAAAGGTTGTCTGTCTGTAGAATTTGATGGGGAAGTTGTTTCTTTTAATATATATGATGCGATGAAATTCCCTGAGGAATATTTGTCCTTGTGTTTTATTGAGGTGCATAATGTTATAGATGATATTGTGTTGCATGATGATGATGACAATTCTAACATGTTGGTTTCTCCCTGCATTGATCTGGATTCGCATGATTCACATGATTTATCTCTTCCTATTGTTAATGTTAGAAAATTAGAAGAACCTTCTTCTAACTTCGATATTCTTGATTTGCAGGTACAAGGAATTGAGCTGAAGGCTCTCCCTAGTCATCTGAAATATGTGTACCTGGGAGAAGGGAACACCCTTCCATCATAATCTTCAGGGAGTTGATACTTGCCTAAGAGGAATCCCTAGTTGAATCTCTAAAAACTTACAAGGAGGCCATTGGGTGGACTCTAGATGATCTCAAGGGAGCAAGCCCTTCTCTTTGCATGTTTAGGATAACTCTAGAGGAAGGAGCTAAGCCCACAGTCCAACCCCTCAAAAGGCTCAATCCCAACTTGAAAGATTTCGTTCTCAAGGAAATTATCAAGCTCAATGAAGCCAGAATCATTTACCCAGTTCCTGATAGAAAATGAGTAAGTTCTATCCATGTTGTCCCTAAAAAGACTGGATGACAATTGTAGAGAACGATAAGGGTAAGATGGTGTCAATGCATGTACAAAACGGGTGGAGAATGTGCATCGATTTCTGAAAGGTCAACGAGGTAACCAAGAAAGATCATTTCCCTATCCTTTTCTGAATCAAATGGTGGAACGACTCGTCGGAAAACCATTTTTCTGTTTTTTTTAATGGCTTCTCTGGATTCTACAAAATTCCCATCGCCCAAGAAGACTGGGAAAAGACCACATTCACCTACACTTACAATATGTATGCCTTCAGAAGGATGCCATGTGGGCTTTGCAATGCCCCAGGTACGTTCGAAAAGTGTATGATGAGTATATTTTTCGATTTTATAAAAAAGTACATAGAGGTGTTTATGGATGATTTTACGGTTTACGAAGAGTCTTTTGAGGATTGCTTGCATAATCTTAGCTTGGTATTGAGATGATGCATTGAAGCTAACCTTGTATTGAATTATGAAAAATGTCATTTTATGGCTCTCATAGGATTGTTTTAGGACATCTAGTTTCTAAAAAGGGAATTCAGGCAGACAAAGCTAAGATAGATGTTATTGCTAACCTCCCCTATTCTACATGTGTTAGGGAGATTCGTTCTTTCCTTGGTAGAGCAAGTTTCTACAGGCGTTTCATCAAGGATTTTTCAAAGTTGGCACTACCGCTATCAAGCTTCAGAAGGATGTTCCATTTGATTTTGACAGAAAGTGTCAGAAGACCTTTGAAACTTTGAAGGAAAAGCTTACCACCACCCCGATTTTACAACTTCCAATATGGGACGTACCGTTCAAGATCATGTGTGATGCTAGCAATCTAGCAGTGGGAGCGGTATTAGGACAAAGGGTTGACAAGAAGAGTCACGTCATATGTTTTGCATCAAAGACCCTGAATCCTACCCAAATTAATTACACCATGACTGAGAAAGAATTTTTGGCTATCGTCTTTGCTTTAGATAAATTCCGTTCTTACATTCTTGGTTTTCCTATTACTATATTTACTAATTCACTCTACTCTCAGGTACCTGATGACCAAGAAGGAGTCAAAGCCCCAACTTATGTGTTGGATGCTCCTCCTTCAGGAATTCAATCTGACTATCAAGGACAGGAAGGGAGTAGAAAAAATTTAGTAGCTGACTATAAAGCACAGACACAGATATGATTACACGATATGAATATGATCGGATACGACGATTCGTCAATTTCTAAAAAACTAAGATACGGATACGTCTAAGGATACTCCATTTTTTTATATATTTTTTTAGTATATATATTTCTAAAAAACGAGAATACTAATACATTGATTTGTTTGTCGTTTCCTTTCAATGACAATTTGATAACGCGCTCAATGGGTTGCTTGTTCTTAAAAAGGAGAAATTTTCATAATTTTGAGCTTTTTATAATTTTCCTTCATGAAAACCATGTAAAATGAACCTAGGTTGAAATTTTTTCTGTTTTAAATCCCTTAAGGTCTTAGAAACGGATTATCCATCTCAGATTTTCGTTGTCACCTTGAAAGGCCCCCTATTGGCTTGGGAGCAACTTTTAGTGCTGGAGAGTAAAACTAGATAGTGAGAAAATAGCAGCCCTGCGTGTGAGGAAAAAAAAAAAAGAGAATTATACTAGTTTCTTTCTATTTTGAAAAAAAAAAAAGGAAAAAATGTATATAAAAATAAGACATAATCGGTGTGCCTGCAAAAAATAGTGTGTGTGTGCATGGATAGAGGTGAAAAGAGATTCCTCTACCGTGTCCAATTAGGTCCCACGAGAAAAGAGTGATAGGTTCCTGATGTTTGAATGTGAAAGCTAGCCCTCTAGGTAAAACCGATGCCTTTTACATTTTGTGTGCGTGAGTTTTGGGCACTCCTAGATAATGTTGCTCTTTGATATGCAATAACAGTAAGTCTCGAGCTGATGACCAAGTAAGAGTAGAAGGAAGATGAAATGGGAGTATGATAACACTTTTCTAGGTACTTTTCGATTTATGAAAAAATTTCGTTTCTTAGTGTTTCTATCAAATGCATGCCACATTCTTATCCTATGGTAGGGTTTTATAAAAAATTATATGGCATACTTTATGCACACAAAATAAAATAATATTATACATCACATGCATAATACTTAAACAACACTAAAGTGGACCGATATTGGTATTAAAAGCAAACAAACAATTAATTTATTACAAAAAACAATAAACAGCTCCCTTGAACTGCTTCATACTCTTTGAACCAACCCGAATCAGCCAAAAACCATTCAAACCAGCTTAGAAACTCCAAAAACTAGGTTGAACCGGTCAAACCGGCTCAACCAAGTCAACTACGCCAATCCAGACCTTCTGGACCAACTAGTTAACGCGAGCTGGCGTGGTCAACGGACGGAACCAGGTGGACGCGCGGGCTAGAGAAATGGGTCGCGAAGAGGGTCGGGCCGGACGGGTCAGATGGAGAAAGCAAAAGCACGAAGAGCTTCATTGAATTGGGTCGGGTCAGACCGTGGAGACAGTTGGCGCATGCAGGGAAGCTCATCGAACGGGGTCGAGTCACTGGGTTCTCGGGTTTGGAAGGCTGCTTTTGATTATGGGAGCTAGCAAACGGGTCTGCACTGATTTCTTCTCCAAATTGAAGTTGTCCTCTTTCTCGGAACTAAACAAATATAGCCTAATAACAACTCTAATTACTCTAACAAATTTGGAGACCTTTTACCAGACATTAATGCTCACATACATATGAGCAGTTACAAATTTCAACAAGAAATTAAAAGAAAACTAATGCCAAAATCGTAAAATATCCACTTTAGTCCACAATTCATTCAATAAATGAAGAAACACCCACCAATATGCAATAAAACGTTATAAACATGCTCTGATACCAATTTTTGGAATCTAAAGAACAACATGCAAAAGCGGAAGCAAGGATCGATAACGTTCTAATTATATAAAAAACAAGAATAAGCATGCATAAAGGATTAGAAATTACAACCTTTGTAGAATCCACCACAATCTTCTTCTCCCTAACTTGATCGACACCACCAATGGTAAATCCTCACTATTCTCCGGTTGAAGAACACGGTGGTGGGACATTTTGTTAGTGAAGACAAGGGGATTTCACTCTAGTAAAGTGGAGAGTAAAGTGGTGGAAGAGTAAAGTCAAAAGTCAAAGAAGCATTAGTTTTTCCACATTTCAAAAACCAAACTATTTAAAGACAAATAACATGCAAAACTCTATTTTGCATGTCTTCCACCTCAAAATCCACTAGCATGTAGTCCTTAGGTTTCAAGCTTTGGAAGTGTCACTTCAAAGACCACTTAGTGGGAAAATCTAACAATTGGATTTTTCCACTAACTAATTTTAACATAAATAAAACAAACTTTTATGAAAAAAAAAATTCATAATTTAGAAAATATGTAAAAAAAAAAATTAATATCATATATTAAATTATTTTTTACACCTAACTTTGATTAATCGTATTAATAAACTTTAAAAAACACTTTCATGCTAATGTTCAAGAATACTCTAAAAAATGATTAATAAATTAATTATTTAATTGTAAATTATATTTCATATAAAATACAATTTTCCCGAATGCCCGAACTTAAACATTTCAAATTCTTACTTCACTCAGTTCTTTAATTTTGTTCATAGTGAGCTAGCAATGAGACCCGATGAGCCTATAGATCATGGGCTCTAACGATCCGAGAGTAACCGGCCAAACTCTTTAACCTTGTTAATCAACATTCATTAACTAACAGGATTGTCCACTATAGCTTATAGTTGCACTCCTCACACTATAGATATATTATGAGTCAATTTGATATAACTATGATAAGTAAGTCAACCCTTCACTGGTTGTTCGTAATAATGACTGGGTCATAAGTTGTTTTACCCCCAAGATAACATCTTGCTTCTTAAGTCTCACTAATCCTCTGATGAACAATTGGTTTGTGATCCAATCACTAAACCAAGTCCCTCTCGGGCTAATGAAAAGGTGGGACCCCTTGTTCAAGATCCGAAGTCAACACTTAAGGGAACAACCTCTCTACTATCCCTAAAAGCAGGTAAGAGTAAATTTCGTCTTGCAACCTATGTCCCCAGCTATCTACCCGGTCTTACCCCTGAAATAAGAGGCTTATTGAGCCGACACTATTGAGTCAACCCTCACCCATGCAAATCTAAGGATAATCCCAAATAAACAGAAGTTCATAGTTAGCTCATGATTAAGGTCAAGTTACCTAGGTCATCGTTTTGAAATAGTCAGTCTTAAATAGTAAACAACGTTATAAAGTAAGAGTGACTTAATTCTTGGTCTAATCTTATGCAAACTCATTACATAGGACGCCCCCGCTCCTCATGTCAATACATGAATGAATCAGGATCACTTCGTTTGTAGCACTTAACAACAAATTGTAACTACTACAGAGTGGGGCGCATTCAATAGTGTTACTAGAATAAGGTATTGATACGTTAATAATATGTGATGAATTGATAAGACTTATGCAGTTTAACGTTTAGTTTTATTTGGTCGAACCCAAGTGCAAATTCAATCAGAGTCCTGGTGAGTCCAGGGTCGAATGTAGGGATTGTTTGCAAATGTGCGGTGAAACTAAAAATATTATCCTAGTGCAAATTGAAATGTTCGAAATGGTTGAGTGAATAGTTATTTTTAATCTAAGTATTATATGATGAAAGTTATGTCTAAATGAAACAGTGTGAATTCAATGACAGATATATGATGGAAGGGTTGAGAAGAATTGTCACTAACACTTCCTAAACAACTAAGTGGATTATGCGATCAAGCGATAAACTCAATGTTACGTCCAATACTTCTTAGTGTATCTAGCCACATTGTCTTATTTCTAAGATGCATGTGATGAGTGCAATATGAGAGGATATATTTATTTCTAAGAAATATCCTCTCTTGTTTTATGAGATCCAAATTTAAGGTCTTTCAAACTTATATTAAATTTAATTAGAACAATCTCTCAATCGATTCAAGCAAGTCATATAAGCATGCATAAAACAAGTTGATCGCCTGATTCTCTTGTTATTTAGTAGTGTCAGCTGCACACTTCTCAACCCATTTTATAATTTAGTTACGCATGATATTGATAGAAAAGATGGACAAAAGATAAGATGAACATGTATTCATATTGCAAAGTCTGAATTTGTCAATATAGAAAGTACAATACAAATACACAAAGAAAAAGAAAGGAGTATAGAATCAAGTCGTGGTTTGCAATGCCTTGCTCCCCAAGGCTTCTTTGATGACTGTTTCACTTAGAATATTAAACAGTGGTATCCTTCTTTCTCTCTCATAGGAATCCTAAGCTCTCACTAGGGAATTTCTATGGAAAAATAGGAAGGTTTTTTAGCAGAGTTTCCTCTCAGAATTTTCTCTCATCTCCCACTATTATGTCTGCATGAAAATTGCATGGGTATTTATAGGCGTTCGAGGATGTTTTTCTTCTTTTTTTTATTTTATCTTTCTAATGATTGCATTGCTGGGGCGTATTAAATTTCATATCCTATCGCGCCGTCTGCAATGTGTGAGAGGTTCATTAAATCTTCAACAAAGTTATCTTGCCAGCTACCAATGCAGTCTATCATTTGACTCCCACCTCCCATGTCATGTCATGCCTTATCGTTTATAGCAATCTGATCATCTGCTATTTTGGTAGTTCTTGCTTGATTGCGTCAGTGGGTACTTGGCTTATGCGATCTTGTGTTCTCTGGTTGTGTTGAAGGGTATTTTGCACAAAGATAACAATATCAGTCCAAAATTTAGATATGTTAGAAATTGAAAGTGTGTGATGGCATATTCCTTTTTTTTGTATAAATTCTTTGGTAAAGAATGTCAAAGCTTTATGCCTTTTTCTTATTTCTTACGTGGAAGAGATACAATAACTTGTATTTCTACAAGTTATCAGGTACCCAGCCTTATTCGTATACTATAGATCATTTTGGCTATTTACTGAACTCGATCCACTTTTATGTCTCTACATAAAGCTCATGTATTCATATAATAGCCATGGATCTTTAATTTATTGGATTTAGACTTTACAAGTGCAATTCACATATTCAATAACAATTTTATTGAATAAACGCCAATAAAATCTTTATTGATAATAGAATAAGTTTAACATTACAAACTAATGACATCAAATACCGGGCTCAAACAGGTCAAAAGACAATTGGTTTTGGTGTCAGGAGGGTGAACGCAATGTACAATTTGGAAGATGACCCCAAGGCTGAAGGAAACATGATAATAGAGGCACCAACAAATGAAGAAATGAAAGATGCGCTAAAATTGGTGGCAAAGCTGGGGTCAAAACGAAACACCTCCACCAAAGGGATGAAGACGTTATCGCCACATAGCCTCACACCTGAAGCTAATGTATTGGGTTGAATGTCGTAAAATTTGCAGTTTGTAATGTTAAACATGTTCTATTATCAATAAAGATGTTATTGACGTTTATTCAATAAAATTGTTATTAAATATGTGAATTGCATTTATAAAGTCTAAATCCAATAAACTAAAGATCCATGACTATTATTTGAATACATGAACTTTATGTGGAGACATAAGATGGACCAAATTTAGTAAATAGCCAAAACGGTCTATAGTAAATGACTAAGACTGGGTACCTTATTATAGTAATACTATCGAATGTGACCCACTCTGTAGTTGTTACAATTTGTTGTAAAGTGATACAAACGAAGTGATCCTGATTCATTCATATATTGACATTTGGAATGGGGGCGTCCTATGCAATGAGTTTGCATAAGATCGGACCAAGAATTAAGTCACTCTTACTTTATAACACTGTTTACTATTTAAGATTGACTATTTTAAAGTGATGACCTAGATAACTTGACCTTAATTCTGAGCTAACTATGAACTCCTGTTTATTCAGGATTATCCTTAGATTTGCATGGGGGAGGGTTAGTTCAACAATGTCGGCTCAATAGGCCTCCCATTTCAAGGATGAGACCGGGTAGATAGCTAGGACATAGGGTGCAAGACAGAATCCACCCATACCCGCTTTTAGGGATAGTAGAGAGGTTGTTCCCTTATGCTGGCTCTAGGTCTTGAACAAGGGGCCCTACCCTCTCACTGACCCGAAAGGGACTCAGTTTAATGATTGGATCACAAACCAATTGTTCATTAGAGGATCGGTGGGACTTAAGAAGAAAAATGTAATCTCGAGGGTAAAACAGATTTTGACCTAGCCTTTAGTACGAACAACCTGTGAAGGGTTAACTTACTAATCATGGTTATATCGAGTGGACATAATATATCTACAGTGAGGGGAGTGCAACTACTGGGCTTTAGTGAAGTGACCCAGTAGTTAACGAATGGTGGCTAATTAGGTTAAAGAGTTTAAGTGGTTAATCGCGGATCATTGGAGCCCATGATCTGTAGGTCCATGAGGTCCCCCTGCTAGCTCATATCAGACTAAACCTTAGAACAGTGTGACGAACAAATTTGAAGTGTTCAAATTCGATTTTTGGACCAAAATGTTAAATATATACGATATATTTAACCTAATATTTAATTATGAATTAAACATAAAAATAGAGAAAATAAGAAATATTTAAATAAGATTTAAATATCAAAATTATGAATAGAGATTCATATAAATTGGATTAGTGTTGGATTTAATATTAAATTAAATTAATTAAATTATTTAATTAATTATTTAATATTAATTTAATTTTAAAATTGTTTATTAGAATTAATTTTTTAAATTAAATGGATTTAGTCAAAATTGCATTAAAAGTCAAAATGTTTACTAGGTCAAAAATGCAACAGAAGTCAAATTGTTGACTTTTGATTTTTGAAAGTCAAAAAGTCAAATTTGTTGATTTTAGACTTTGAGAGTCAAACTTTGACCAAGTTAGTGAAAAGATCCAACATTTGTGAGTGGGAAATGCCAACTTTTGCATGGCTAAGCGTTGTCTTCATTTGAAGACACTTGTCCCACTAAATCCCACTTTGAGTTAGTGGATTTTTTAATGTCAAGTTCTCATCAAACTCAAAGTTGCATGTTTGCATGTAATGGTCTTTAAAATGAAGTGTTTAATGTTTTTGAAGAACTTTTGGCCATAATGGAATTGGATGTGATTATGTGCTAATCTCATTGCAATTTTCTCTCAAAGTTTTAGCTTTTTTTTCTCTCTCCAAATTAGTCATTCACTAGATCCCACCATCCTGTTCTAAGGTCGGAGAATAGTTGGGAAGACTCTCATTGGAGTTATTTTGGAGAAGATTTTCAAAGACTACAAAGGTTGTATTCTTTTTCCCCTTTTACTTGTTCTATTGCATGCATGCTTATCTTTATAATTAATCTAATTAGAGTACTTTAGATCCGTTTTTCTTCTACTGCACATGTGTTCGTTCCATCAAATGTGTGGATATACTTCATCAAGAAGAAGTTGCTCTCGACAACCCATGATCACTCCATTTCACGAAATCGACTGATGGCCATCTATTGCATCATATGATGCATTCCTTTGGATGTTGGTCGCATCATCTCCGCCCATATTTGGAGCTTATTCTCAAGACCATGAGGGCAACTCTTCTTTTCATCCTTAATCATGAGGTGGTGCGCCACTCAAGGCCTCTTTGAAGAAGAAAAAGAAATGGTGGTAAGAAGAGTTCTCACTAACCATTCTCTCCACCGATTAATGAGGTTGCCAACGCCTCAAGTTGAGGTGGTCCAACCAAAGCAGCCTACAAAGCGGCGATCACAAGTACGACCTATGTCTCCTTCCCAGCTTTCTCAACCCAAAAGATGAAAGGTGACTAAAAAACCCAACGCTGAAGTTCATAAGGTGATCACAACTCCATCAGAAGTGATTGCGTCACCTAGGGTTGAAAGATCACCCTCTCTCCACCCAGACTCAGAAAAAGAAAAAGAAAAATTCACTTCTCCTCAACCTAAGCAAAAGACTCCATCACCGCAGCAGGGCGACTCTAATGTGGAAACTATCTCCTCGTATTTGCAATAGGATATCCTCTAGATTAGGTGTTGACTTGAACAAGCGCTCCCTCTCCCCCCTCTCGCTCAAAGAATCCTCCCTTCCTCTCTTGCCAATTGAACCAAGGGAGAAAACACCTCCACCACGGCCCAACGACAAAGACACGACTCTAATTCCTGAGGGCTCAAGGCCTAGGGAGTCTACTCGAGAATGCCCGCCTCTGATGACCAAAGCCTTCTTCCCCCTACTACTTATGAAGTAGGGGGAGGATCAGGAATTGGCAAGGATGGTAAGCATTCATCTAGCAATAGCACCTAATGCAACAATCCTCAGGAAACCACTGACAATGAAACTGATCCTGAATATGAAGAATGGTGCATATTCCTCCATGATAACCTCTGAGAGCCACTCTTAGGAGGCATTGATGAGTTGTCGCAACAACAACGAGATATTATGAGTCGACAGATCAATGTGATGCGACAAAAACAAGAGCTTTCTCGCCAACAAAAGAAGCTGCAAGGATTTGTTCCACGTTAAGTTCATTCAACACAAGCAAATTGTTACAAGGACCTTCATCCACTGCAAGATGCAGAGGCAGCATGAACATTTTTTATTCACGCTCCAATATATTCAAGATGTTCTTGCCACCTCATTTATAGACCTGCCATCCCCTGCATCTTTAAAATCCATTACATATCCCGGAGGACAAAGACATACTTCTTCCTGAACCCAACAACAATAACAATGTAGGAAGAAATTAAATTTGGGGGTGTTTGTAAATTTTGTTTCTCATTGAATGTTTTGTATGCCTGGATCGCTTTATAAATATTAATTGCATTGAATAACTTAAATAACTCATGTTTTATGTGCATTTTCCTTACATTTGTCTCTAACTCATTTTTCATGTGCATTTTCCTTGCATTTATCTCTTTCATATATTTACTGCGTTCTTAATATTCCTCCTCGCTTTGATGCATTTTGCCAATGACCTCAATGATTCTACTAGTACTAATCAATGCTTTGTGCATTTTACCAATGACCTTAATGATTGTACTAGTACTAATCAATGCTTTGATTTGTTATGCTAAGTATTTAGTACTTAGCTTTAAGACTTTTCCTTAAGAAACATTTCTTAAAATTAGTATGCGTGCGAGCTTTATCTCAAACCTCTTTTGAAAAAAAAAAAAACTGAAGTTATCGCATAATTAGATTTTCAGCAATGAGGACCTTGCTGTCTTCCAAATTTGGGAGTATGAGAGGTTTGAGCTAAATGCGTAAAAAAAAAAAAAAAAAAAATCTCCTTGTCTAATTTTCTCACATAAAAAAATAATAAATAATTTTTTTGTGTTGAGATTGAACTTGCTTGTAGTTAGATATATGCATGATACCCACGGGGGTAAGTCAATACGAAGGTGGGAATCATGATCAACGCAGAAAATACTTGATCGCAACTCCACTTCCTGTATTAAAAGAAAAATTTGCTGAGGCATGAGTTGACTCTAAGAAGGGCACCTTGCTCGTTAATTGGATGTTTGCATGACACACGTGGGAGTAAGCCAAAACAAAAGTGAGGTGCTTGGATCAGCGTATAACTAAATCGGAATAAACATATATCAAGGAGAAACTTTTTGTTAACTGTAAACCATAAAGCCCATTTCTGAAAAAGAAATATAAGATAGCCTTGGAAATGAGTAAGGGACTTTTGAAGAATAAGCATGTTGCATCTAACAGCTAGAAATATTTACATAGAAAGGAAATAAAGCAAAGGAAAAATGCTAGTCTGATGAATCTAGAATTAGGAAGGACTTTGAGAGTTTTAGCTAATGCGTTGGACTGAGTTAAGATATATATTAGGACTTTAAATACATGTTTGACGACAAGCATTATCTTAAATTTGGGGATGTGATAACTTATAGAAATACAAACTATTTTACTTATTTTATCTAAAATAGTTAGGAAAAGACATAAAAAAATGTGTTGGCTTGATGAGAAAATCATGCAATTAATCATATTCTGCGATCGCAAGCATACAAAACTAATAATCCTTGAAAATTATAAAATTGTGCTTGTAAACACAGGATTCTTTCAAAGAAAATGAAGAAAAACCAACAAAAGAAGCAAGTCGCACTCGCATGATTGCATAGAGAAAAATCCTGACACCCAGCTGATGCGTGCAATTATGATGTGATTTTGCGGTGATGTGTGTTATGCAGTGATCATGCCAATTTTCCTAACAAGAAACAAGTATAAGCCTTATTAGATTTCCTGGTAAGTCCAGGGTCGAACAGAGGGACTACTAAGTAAATATGCGACAGTCACTTTGATTCTCTTGCGGTAGTAAAAACAAATGAAGTGGATGGTGTTTTGATTAAGAATTTTTCCTATGCGACGGAGTTGAACGCAGAATTGATAAAAGCGTAGAGTTACAATGAGTATGCAACGAAGGGGTTTAGCTATCATTTACTAAGATTGTGCACAAGTTATGTGATCATGCTACACATAAATAACAACACGTCATCTTTCAATGCAGAATGCCACAACTTCTATTTTTAGGACGCATGCGATGAGTATACGATAAAGTCGATAGGCTTATGTCTAAGCCTCTATTCTTGTCTTATGCGATGATGAGTAATGCAGACATAAAACAAGGTGACCGCATACAATCATACCTATTTATACCTATTTCTAGGGTGCATGCGATGTGTAGATAGCAATAGAACTTATGTCTAAGTTTCTATTTCTTGCTCATGCGATTCTAATCTGCCTCTCTCAAGCCTAGATTCTAATCTGAGTCTCTCAAGTCTAGATTCTATCTTTAGACTACTCTCCCAAGTATCTCTAAAGGGTGAATGACACATACATAAGACAAGATGATCGCATAAAATGTAAATCTTAAGTCATGCTAGCTAAATACTTCTCAACCCATTCAGAAATTTAGCTACTCATGCGAAGTATGGAGAGATTGAACATAGGTTGAAATGAGATTTTCATTTCTTATAAATAAAGTACTGAATACAAAATAACAAATGGAATTGAGAGATAAAAAGTCCGGTAAGCAATGTCTTTCTTCCTGTGGCCTTTTACACTGTTTTTTTTCACTCCAACTCTGTTCTCGATGTGTATTTTTACTCTCTCAAGTGTTGACCCTCTCTCCTTTGAAATGCTTTCCAGCAGTCTCTCGATCTATCTGGGAATGATCTCTCGGCTTCCTCGTCTCCTTGTTCGTCTTCGTCTTCTAAGTATAGCTACGATTATGTGCGTGAACGGACTGCTAACTCTCTAACTTTGTTAACTTGTTCTAAAATTTGTTGACCCCTTGATGTGCAATCTTTATGCAGCCACCTTTTTAAGAAACTTCTCACGATCGCATGACTTTGCGATTGCAATCTTCAGTGCGCTGATGCCTAGTTCCTTTGGATCGCAATTTTACTTGCGCCATCGCATTTTTCCTGCTCAAAATAAGTAAATTAACCGCTTTTATGCTATGAGCGCTTGCAATCGCAATTCCTATTAGTTTAGCGCTTTCGGACATAATATTGCTTATTTTGCCATTGTATTCGCTCATTGTTTTACTTAATTTAGCTATAATAACTTGTATTTCTACCCGTTATCACTAGTTTGGCATCGCATAAGTTCCACGAAGTAAGAGAAAATGTGATTCTAAAGGAAATAAACGCATGGATGGTGGAAGTCAAATAAAAAATATCAAGTTGGTAGCTGATGTGAAAGGTTCGTGATAGAGCCAATAAACTTCTGACGCGAGGCAAGCGACGCAGCAGGACATGGAATTTAGTGCATGATGTCGGTATAATCATTTGAAAGAGATGCAAAACCTTCTTCTCAACACCTATAAATAGCCCATAAGATTGAAGATAAATATATAGGAGACATAACCAAGAAATTGGCCAAGCTCTGCTAAAATTTCCATTCTTCATCCATCACAACCACCCTCTCGAAAGCTTTTCCTTGAGGAATCTCGAGTGAAAGCTCAAGATTTCTCTCTAAAGATGAGGAAGGAGGACGTCACCACCATCACAACCATCGTGAAGCAGCCTCCAGAGGAGCCAAATGACACAAGAAATTGCAATCCACGACTTGACTTTCTTTCCTTGTCTTTTCATTTCACTTAGTTTCAATAGTGTTTGTATTGTTGTGTAAGATTGAAAACCTTCATTATCAATATGAATGCCTTACATTTCACCTATCCATATTTTTACCATTGAGCATGAGCAACTATATTCATAATGGGTTGAGGAAGATAAAACTAACATGTACTAAGTAATGCACAAGTAAGCGTTTGTCTTATTTAATGCGTGCTTCATGAACTATTTGGATCAAATCGAGAGATTACTCTAGATAGAACGTGAAAAAATAAAGGATTTTATATCTCATTAAACAAGGGAAGAAGCACCTTTAGAAATAAAGATAGAACTTTATGCCTGAAATATTCATCGCATGCATCCTAGAAATAGGGTATTGCTTAACCCACTGAAAAATGTAGTTTATCATTATGAGTAAATTGCATGAATGTGTGGCTTATGCATTACTTAGAAAACGTTAGTGAATATTTTTCTCTACCCTACTTTGTTTATTGAAATTTCTACTTTTCTCACCGTAAGCTACTTCATTCCATGTTGTGATGAATTACACATTCATCAACATTCATCACATCATCACTCACACCCACCACTTGAACACTAGTGTAGGTAGTACAATTGATTAAACAATCAAGTTCATCGCATATTTGAGACACGTCGCATTAAAATCAAAGAAATCATTCCATTGCACCTATGTTCAACCTTGGACTCCCTAGGACTCTTATTGAACTTGTATTTGGGTTTAGTTAGATCAAACCATACATTTATATGTTTAAAGGCACGGTCCAGTTTTAGTCCTATTGCATCAATAGAAACACATCAAAGGGTATATGGTTTAACTCCTTATGCACTCGTGTAGTTTTCCATGGGAGCGCAAGTATAGGTTTTGGGACAACCTGAACTAAGGCACAACATCCCCTATCACTTGAGTTAGGGGTTCGACTTATAATGTTATTGGCCGTGAGGATTCGACGTTAATGGGGTGGGATTGATCTCCTAGTTGGGTGTTGGGGTTAACAGTGTGCCTTTGTAATTTAGGTTGGTGTTGAGGGTCTACAATGATGGGACTTTCGATGGTGATAGTGATGGCATTGCTGGTGTGCGCTCTACTTCATGTGTCGGTCTAATTTCATGAGTGGTAGACAATAGGAGTTCGGTTCATAGTTCAACAATGAGTGGAAGTTCAATATGCTCGTTCAATGAATCAATTATGATTTGGGGGTCAACATGTGTCGGTGTTGGGACTGGTGTTCTAAATCTCTTATATTCTCGTAGTTTATAAACTTGTGTAAATAAATTGTTATTACTAAATAATTGTTATTTTATATGTGTATTAACCCAATCCAATACATTAAGATCCTAGGTTATTTTATGTAACTTAAATATATATGTGGAGACATACAGGTAGATCATGTTTAAGTAATAACTTGAACGGTATGTAGTAGATGGATAAGGCTGGATTCCTTATCCTAGTGACACTACGGATACGACCAGCTTTGTAATTGTTGCAATTATTGTAAAGTGTTACAAATGATCTAATCCTGACCATTCATGTACATACATGTGAGCAGGGGCATCTTATACAAAGAGTTTATATAAGATCAGACCATGAAGTAATTAATCTCTCTTTTTAACACCATTACTAGATGAGACTTACATTTCACTAGGATGGCCATAGGTGACTTGACCTTAATCCTAAGTGAGTTGCAAACCCCTGCTTATGAAGGCAGTCCTTTGATTTGTATGGGTGAGAGTGGCCAGATTTGTCGACTCAATATGTCTACCATTTTGGAGATCGTCTTAGTAGGGAGCTGGAAACTCAACTGCACAAAATGGAATTCACTAATTCCTTTTGTTAAGGTAAATAGATGAATTGTTCCCTTAAGGGTTTATTCTACGTCTTGAATAATGAGGGTCATCACTCTCTCACTGGCTAGAGAGGGGTCTAGTTATAGTTGGACTATGACTAATTGTTTATTAGAGGGATTAGTGGTACTTAAGGAGTTAGATGTAACTACAGAGGTAAAAAGATAATTTTGACCAAGCTGTACTTACGAGTAATTTGTGATGGGTCAAAATACTGTTGATTGGTTATATCTAATAGACACAGAAATATATCTACAGTGCGAAGAGTGCAGCTGTCAGTCTTTAGTGGAGTGACCGACAGTTAATGAATGTTGATTAATTTAGTTAAAAAGTCTATTCAATTAATCATGTATCATTGGAACTTCAATCTATAGGTTCATAAAGTCTCATTGTTAGCTCAATAAGGATTAATGAGAATCAAACTAATTTTGGTTTAATTTGAAATTTTCAAATTAATTAAAAGAAAATTAATTGTATGAGATACAATTAATATAATGTATGCTGATACATTATTATAGAGTATAATATATGTGATACATTATAATATAAAGTTTACGAGAGAATTAAATATTTGAATCGGATTAAAATGTTGATTATATGAATATGATTCATATGAACTATAAGTTAAAATTAATATGAACATGATTCATATTAATATTATAGTTATATGAGAGAATTATAAATTATAGGTTTTATTATATGTGATATAATAAACTATAGGTTATATATTATTAATTATATGAGATATAATATATGGTTTACTTATATTAATTGGTTATATAATTAAGTTAAATTTGAATTTATGAAATCCAAATTTATTATAACTTCTAGGGAAGCAATTAAAAGAGTTATATTTAAAGTTTGAATTGAAAAATAACTTACTCAATTATTTGTATGGTTTTGTTTTTGGAATATGAAGAGAACACTTTAATGTTTTTTTTTTTTTACAGAAGATTCTTCTTCTTCTTCATCTTCTCTCTAAAATACAATATTCTCTCAAAAGAAGCATGAATTCTCTCAAGCTCTCACTCAATCCCCTTCACCAAAATTAATCACAAGGAAGTTCATTCCTCTTCTGTGATTCTCTCCTTAAAAGATAACAAAAAAACTCCTTTGTGGCGGTTTCCAAGGAGCAAAGAGTTTATTGCTGTGTTTTTTTATTTGTTTGGGTTCGAGAGAAGAAACACGTTCGTGATCACACCAGAGAGAAAATGAGAAGATTGGATCTTCAAGGGTATGTATTACCATCTCTCTCTTCGTTTCTACCATGTGTAGAAAGCATGCTTAGAACATTGTTTATCCTGTATGTTTTCGTCTTAATTAAGTTTTGTAAAACGAATTTGTAAGACATAAGCGATCATTTACTTTCACTGTGGAAATTCCAAATCCTTTCAGTTGGGACTTCAGATTGTGGAAGAGTTGGTATAGAAAGTGGGGAATCTACTTCATGAGATGATGGATGCTAAGGGGGCAATAGGCATGGGCTCTACTTCTTCTTAGGGATCAACACATTTTGAAAGATTAGATTGTGAGAGAGTTGGCAGTGACCCTTGTACTTCCATATGTGGCTGAGTAGCAACAGGAGAGGGCACACAGGATGTTGCCCCATGACAATGAGCATCCCATTGAGGATGTTGGCTCTCACAGAATAATTCGTCAACCTATGGAAACTATACAACTATATAAGTATTATGTAATGGTGTAATAACGTTATGCAGTTGCTATTGAACTGTACTAATCCTTGAGATTTATTCGATGAACTGAAAGATCATCCTTTTCCCATTGCTAGGATAAAAAAGAACAATCTTCATGTCCTGGAGTTCATTCTGCAACTGGGCCATACATTGGTTAATCAATGAGGGTGTTGTTTTAACCTCTTAGATTTTGTTATGTAATTGGACTAGACGTTGCTCAATTGATGGATATGTTAGTGGTGTTGGTCCTCGTATTTGTTCATCCCATTGTGTACTACTTGACATAATAAATGAGACATTAGTAACATGATTTCCATGGACCATGTACGAAATCGTCATGTTTAGGTTCATTTATACTAGTATCGTCAACAGAACGACTGTCACAGAGGTTTTGGAGGTATGATGATTGGCCTCGATGAATAGTAGGTTCAATTGGAGTTGTTACATGCAATGGCCTCTCGTATACTGGGGTGGATGCATATACGCGCTCATCATATGACATGTCTAGTATCGTATTTACTACAGTCTGCACAACATTTCAGAATATGTCTATGAGTTTTGATGATTTCTCTAGTATCGTGGACAATGTCTCATACAATCAAACCTATAAAATTTTGTACAAAAGCAATAGAAACAAATGTCATGTAAGTGCGCAAGATGCATATGATGAATTGATTAAATTTTAATGATGTAGCTAAACTACTTTACCTGAAACTCAAGAGGAAACTCAGGGAGACTGAACTTTATGATGTATGATAGATTTGTTGTTGCATTGTCCTTGGACGTCCTAGCCTTCTCAATGCAGGCCCATTAGAAACCACCCAAGGTCGTGTCCCATAACATTAACCCCCAATCCATATTATTGAAATAGTCAAGATCATCAATAGCCTGAAACAAATACGGATAAAGGGACGTGTACTTGTCCTTTGCCACCATTGTAAGCTCTGTGTAGTATACTAACGAAACTTTGACAGCATCTTTGCCGTTTGCAAACTTACAGTTCAGAAACTCTTTCTCCAAATCAAACAACGCCGGTCACTCACGCTTGAAATACGTGTCTCGCAAACGATAATCAACAAATTTCATCCATTCAACAAGTGTGCGTGACCACAATCCCAACCAAGAGGAATTTTGCTTTCCCAAATATCACTATGCTCTCCATAATATTGAATGACATACAGTCTTGTCCTTTGTCCACAATCTCCCTCAGTAAGGCCTCATGAATGAGACCACTATTAAATATAATATTCAAATCAATAAAGCGACCAAATATCATTCTTCTAAACATATCCAATTGTGCAAGACTCATCTTCCTCTTGATAACAATGTTGGCATGCTTGATATGGGATAAACTGGTGTACTGAGTAAGATACCACTTGACCTCAGGAATCTTGTTCTAGATTTGTGTCATGTCAACTCTACAATAATTTCTAAGTAAGAAACGTATAGATATTCAACTGATATTGTTTACATTACCGTTTGAGTTAGCGTTACTTATTTACCATTTCTGTTCGGGTTCAAGGTCAAGATCAAATTCCCTTGATGATTGATCTTACGTGTATCGTAACTACAAACTAGAAACAAAAATGAAAATGCAAGCATAAACATAATGCGAATAGTAACCTCAATCAATTGCAAAGATACAATAGCTAATCGATATACCAAGCGATAACTTCAAAACAATCCAATAGAACAAACATAACATGTAATGTCGTCATTTCAATGTAACTACAGTGTCAATGATAAAATGGATTTTGTTTTGTCAAACTTTGAGTACAAGTTCATGGAAATAAAAAAAAAAAAAAAAAAAAAAAAAAAAAAAAAACGCCACAATTTTTTGGCCCTAGATGAACAGTTATGTAGAGAAAAATCAGTCATGTTCAGATTGTGAAATGAACAACTAATGATGCATAATACCGAAAATGGTATATTTACTAATGATCGAATGCACAGATGCTAAGCCTTAAAATGTCAGTCAGACGCTAGAGCAAGAGGGAGAAGAAGAAGTCAAACATTCCAGATATGTTTTTAAAATATTTGCAAAAATAAGGGTATTGTCAGGATGTCCAAAAATTCGATTTATAATGGAGGGTATTTTTATAATCTTGCTTTGTTCATTCAATTACAACTCCTAAGTAAACAACTTCAATAAGGATTAGATTACCTTTGTAAGATGCATAAGTAAACGTGATCAATTGCAATCAAATAACCATTACAATTGAGGCCCATTTTCATTGATCCATCAATGCAATCTAATTCCAATTACACCAAAATTCATTATCTTTATGCAAACATGGCCTTTGTCTAATTTTCAAAAGTTAGTTTTAGTAAAATCAATCAAAACTATCATTCAAATTTAAAATTCAAA
The DNA here is from genome assembly GCF_027475165.1 of Benincasa hispida. Taxonomy (NCBI): domain Eukaryota; kingdom Viridiplantae; phylum Streptophyta; class Magnoliopsida; order Cucurbitales; family Cucurbitaceae; genus Benincasa; species Benincasa hispida. The sequence continues at coordinate 47,755,496 of NC_143485.1, read as the reverse complement.
AAATAAAAATAAAAATAAAAATACTTCTCTTTGTTTTTTTTTTTTTTAAAAAAAAAAAAAGAAAAAGAAAAGGAAAAGGAAAATAGTTTAAATTGTTTAATGAAGTATCTGTAATTTTTTTTTTGCAAAAAAAAAATATAAAAGGAAAAAGTATTTGCAAATTTCTTTTTACTTGGATGACTTAGGACGTCTTACGTTCAATAAATTAAAATATGAACAAGAAAATTTAGTAAACAAGCCCTTAAAGCATCAGTATTTTCTTCGTTTTTTATGTATTAGGGAAGTTTAGAAGAACAAGAAGGGAACAAAGCGCACACAGAAACAGCTCAAACCAACAATAAATAAATAGATAAATATACTGAATGAATGAATTAAGTTGAAATTTTCCCTTTTTCCACACGAAAAAGAAAATGATTTTTCCCTCTAACTAAAACCAGAAGTCTGAAATCAATACTTCATATGAACTTACCATCCAAATAATTAGATTTGATTTTGAAGTATCTCACAGCTGAATTCGATTCAACCATAAATCCCCCAAGTCACTATTCAGTTCAAACAATGTTATACAGCATTGAAAGTTAAGTGACACCATTTGGAATTTGGTTACTCTTTCTGCGAGCTTTCTACTCGATCTTTTACTTCTAAATTCTTTTGTATTTAGAGTCTAACTTATATTTAGATCAGTTGGGATTCTTTTTTGCACTTGGTGTGGGAATATATCTCTGTACTCTCCCTCTTAATAATGTAAGGTATGTTTCTTAAATTAAAATAATAACAATAATATTAAAACACAAAATTCACAAATCAAAATGATCAAAGGCTCTTGTAATTCTTTGAGCCTTTTGAAAGCAGGATCAAAGCAAAATGAGAAGAGATAAGAGCCATTGGAACATTCATTTCAATGGTTGAATAATATGAATGGTATTAACATCCTACCAGTTGATAAAACATCTTGGCGTCGAGGTTGCAACTTGTATGTGCAACTCGGTATCCGCAACAAAATAAAGCTCTAATATTTACCCAATGTTAACAATGAGATGCTTCAACAAAATCAAACTAACTAATAACAATGAACTCAACTTTTTAAAATCTGCAAAAGTCTTAGAACTTCAGTCTTCTTCATCTGGGGGTGATTTGAGTTATGGAGATGGCTGCAGAGCTCATCTCGTTGCTAGTGGAAGTGCTCGACTTGGAAGTTTTCTTCCTCACTGAAGGAATGTCACTAATCCCCAAGCCTCCGTAGAACCCCGGGGCGGTAAGTAACTTCTCGTTAAGCTTGATCTTCTTTGTAAGCATGTCAATGACTTGGCTCATCACTGGCCGTCGATTTGCAGTAGCTTGCGTGCAAAAAAGAGCCACTTTCATGTACCTAAGCATTTCTTCCCGAGGATAATCTCCTAGTCTAGGATCTACTATATCTAAGAGTTTTCCTTCTTCATATAACTCCCACACCTGTTTCATGGCAATTACCTGATTGTAATAAGCTACAATATGGCTGGTGAAGAAATATAAGAGATTCCATGTAAGGAAAGACACCAAAGAAAATGCTATCTACTATCTAGATAGATCTATTGGGCATGTTTTTCAACAGGTTTAAGACATGGCACAATCACTCAATGCTCACAAGAACTCAAAACGAGAATCTACAAATTCATAAGTTTCAAGCTTCTCATCAGGTACATAATGTAACCAAACCAGTGTGTTTTTGAAGATCAAGGCGCAATAGTCTTCAGGAGTTCTAAGCGCAAAGCATGAGAAAAAGTGCGCTTTTTTTTTTTTTTTGGAAGTACACTGTATATAAAAGCATAGTTGATGTGAGGAAAAAAAATTGTATTTAGGCTTAGTTAATTTTATTTTTTTTAGTTAATAAAAAAAGAAAAAACCTAATTATTATTATTATTTTCCAAAATAATGAAAAAGGCTCCAGGCCCATGGCTTTGGGCCTTAGGGCTTCACATAAGCGTGTGCCTAATGTGCCCCTCGCATCCGAACCTGCACCTAGCAACTAGGCACTCGCCGGAGAGGACTTTTCAAAACACTAACCCCAACCCGAATCAACAGCTACGTTAAGGCAATGAAGTACCAATAACGCAAATGGGAAATATACAAGAATTAAGGAAGCTGTAAAGTTGGATATGAGCAAGCGTACCCTTTCCAGCAAAAGTATTGATATTTCTCTCCCAAAAACTGTACTGCTACGTCTACCACTAACTATTTCAAGGATGAGGACTCCAAAGCTATATACATCAGCCTTCGGAGTTAGCTGACCTCCCATTGCATACTCTGGAGCCAAATAACCACTGCAGAAAACAATATTCCAAGATGATGAGAAATATTCATGCAATTCTTGTTTAAACTTCTACTTTAAGAACATCAATACAAAAAAACATATCAAATGATGAATGTTCTCTCCATCTGCTGAGATCTGCCAAGTGCCAGCATAACAAAGACATATGAGCCAAAAAAGTATGACTGAATTAAACCTGGGTAACAAAGCAAACCATTCAATAGTTCTAGTGTCAACTCCCAACTCTGGATCTTACATATATTCATTAATTTGTTCGCCAACAACTTTCTTTTCCAACAGAAATGAAAAAACAAACATATATATATATATATATATATATATAACTCGATGATTGTATTTATCAGGAAAAAGAGAACCAATCCCCAGGCCAAAATTGTCTGGCATTGAGTTTTTATCCTTTGGCTGGTTTAAATTACCCTTTGATTCGCATATACTGCCTCTCCTACAATGTAACTCAACCAGCTGATATACGTGGCATAATGTGTGCACAAGACTTATCTATCGTATTAATATAGAGAAATCGGCAGTAATTCATTTCTGAAAAATTAGCACATATAAGATCCGAGATGAACCCAGCCTGTCGGGTGTTCATAATTCTTTCCTGAAGGCACCTGAGTCATGTTCAGGATTTGAATTCTTTTTCTTTTGCTATTCTTTTTGGTCAGACTTGCTATTCTTTTTCAACCTTATCCTGTATCGCTGTAGAGTCATGTCATGTATAAACTATGTAAATGTATGGAGTTTAAAAGGGCAAAATACATTTATGGTCTCTAAAATTTAAGTTTAGTATCTATTTGGTCCCTAAAGTTTCAACATGAACGCTTTAATCCATAAAGTTTGGAATATAGTTTTTTAAATGGTCCCTAAGCACATTTTGACCATTAATTGACTAATGGAAAGATAACGTGGCACTTAAGAAAGTGGTTGTATCTGTGAAATTTTATTAATTCAATATTCAATTTAGGGTTATGTGGCTGTTGGGTATCTAATAAGATTTCATGCAAATTCACACTAAACAATAGAAAGAACAAGTAGCTTCCTTGGAAGTAATCAGCACAAAAATAGAGTCCCAACCGAAAGATGCGGTGGCACTTAAGTAAGTGATTGTATATTGCTGACACAGAAATTTTATTAATTTAATATTCAATTTAGGGTTATGTGGCCGTTAGGTCTCTAATAATATTTCCCGCAAATTCACACCAAAAAATAGCAAGACCAACAACGAGTAGCTTCCTTGGAATTAATGAGCACAAAAACAGAGTTCCAAGCTACAATATAACAAACAAAAATGCAAATAACAAATACCAAAGTTACTTGGCTTTTTGAGAGAGTTGGTTCTTTGCAAGGCTACTCTAGCCACCAAAATCCTCACCAAACACATTCCCCTACACAACGTGCAAAAACGCTATATAAACCTCAACCCCCCACAGATCAGGTTGTACAACATGTTCCCTCCTGCCAAAATAACTTACTAATATGAACCGCCAAAGGTTCAAAGTTATTGTTTATATTTTCTTGAATAATTTAAATGAAGTTTTATTGTTTCCAATTTTATCCTTTCTCAAACATATTAAATAAGGGTATTTTTTTCATTTTACAAAGATCTATGATGCGACACATATTAGGGTTTGGAGAGGCCATCTAAAGTCTGGTCATTAAGCTACGAAATAGTTTTGGATTTTGAATTTTGAGAATGATATTTTCCATCTGTGTTGATGACAGAGATTTATCACCATCATTTTTTAAATTCCTGATCCAAAGTTGCATGTTTAAGCATCCAAGTAAGATTGATCAACTTGCTCGTGGAGTATTCAAACCTTGAGTAGGGAGATAGTTCTCTTTACCTCATGGTCTTCAATCACAAGGTAATTTTCTAACTCTTGGAGTTGTGCTAAATTGATTTTGGGGGTTCTAAATTTGTTATTAGGGGTTCAAGTAACCAAAGGTTCCTAATTTACAAATTGCTAGGATTTTCATATCACTTACCCTCGTCCATTTACCTGCTCACCCCTCATGGTGGAAGTCTTTAGAATTAGAGGCCTCACAATGGCCTCTCATCTCTAACTAGTGTGTCGACCACCATCGTCTTCGCTGGCTTCCCTCACTCATTTCCCTCTTTTCAGGTCCAATATTCATTGTTCTTGTCCCATATTTTTCTTTTAGGTTTAGATTTTTAATTTTCTTCTCTTCAAATAATAGGAATGCCAAAAAAATATTTTCAACATGTGTTTGTCTTTCTCTTAGAACCTAATACTTATATAGCATGTTCGGAAGTGATTCTAAAATGGTTAAAATCACCTTTGTCATTTCTAAAATCACTCTAAAAGATGTTTTTTATCATTCAAAGCTAATTTTGATGATATGATAATTACATTTAAAAATGAAAAATTAAATCTTTAATTAGTTTAAAGTGATTAAAGACGTATTTCATAATAATCTGAACATGACAAAAATGATTTTAACAATTTCAAAATCACTCTCATACGTGCAGTTAATTGAGCGAGAAAACCAAGGACTCAACACATAAGCAAAACTCCACTACCCCATGTTTGCTTCCCCTTTTCATTTTGCTTGAGTGAATGAGTGTTATGAAAATTTCATACTCTAGTTATATGTTCATTCTGAAATTTTTGCGAAAACTTTAAATTAGGAGGATAAAAAGAAAAAAGAAATGGAACAGAGAGGCTTACATAAATGATCTTTAGTCTTCTCATCTTCAAACCATCTTCATCCATGATATCCAACACTGACGGCTGGGAGAGGAAGGAAAGATAGCCACACATAACCCTAAATTAAATATTAAATTAATAAATTTCCCAATCAGCAAGATACGACCACTTACTTAAGTGCCACGTCATCTTTCTGTGAATCAACTAGAGGTCAAAATGTATTTAGGGACCATTTAGAACTATTTTCCAAACCTTAAAAATTAAAGTGTTCATTTTAAAACTCCATGGACCAAAAAGACATAAGCTCAAACCTCAAAGACCAAAAGTGTATTTTGCCCAAGTTTAAATTACGAGAAAAGATATGGAGAATGATTCCATGGTATCAGATCCCCTCCAATCCTGTGTTCCTTCCTACCTAATGGCAACTTTTTTCTCTTTCACCCTTATTGCCAAAACTTGTTGTCTCTTTCCTAGGAAGTCCGTTATGCTACACCTCCTTGCTATACCCGAATTATTGAAGGGGAATCCTAAAAACATTTGTCAACTAAGATCAAGATGCAAAAATTTTCTGAAATAATCAAAACCACTCAACCAATACCAATAACTTACCACTCCGAATAGCTTCAACAAGTTCCATGGCTTGAATAGATGCAGTATATCAAGATGATCGTCTGTTGGAAAGAAAAACTTGGCAACTTGATTGGTACTAAAAAAATTTGATGCATAGAAGAGGAGAGATTCTATATCCAGGCAGAAACTTTATGATTATGTGTTAGGTCACCAGTTCCATGGACAATGTCCCCAGGCAAAAGAATCTCCTCCTTTTAACTGCTGAAAATATTTGGCATTCAATAGACCTGTGGCTGAAGCTGTTTGTATTCTCGCCAATTCTTTCTTAGCATATGAGACCAAGAATAGAATTTAAGATGCCATACAAGGCTCCAAGAATGACTAGCATTCTTAAGCATGGAATGATATAAGTAACATGGGCTATGTACCAGCTACCTACTAAGATAGATACTACAAGGCTAAAGGCGGCCTTGCCTCTTAGTTTTTTTCTTTTTTCTTTTTTTTTGGTAAAAAAACAATACATTGATATGAATATGGAGAAAACCTCGAGCAAAGAAAATTACAATAGAGATCGCCAATTACTGACTAAAAAGGCTAAACTGAAATGAGTAAAAGGGTGCTTTAATTTACACCAAGAAAAAGCAATAGACAAAATCAGCTCAAAAAGCCGAGCATTAGAAGAAAAAGTATCATTAAAAAGTTTTATGTTCCTTTCACCCCATAGGCACCAAAGGTTCCTTTCACCTCATAGGCCTTGCCTCTTAGTAGTCATGGTCACTACCGAAGCTCCTGAGATCTTGATCCTCAAGCCATGGAACATACCATTATGTCTCCTAAGTTTTACACTTTTACTCTACTGATTTAGGGGTTCCTCTATAACATCTAACAAGAGTTTATTCCTAGCATATCAAGCAACCTTTATTGCTAACCTACACAAAATTGAAGTCTACAAAAACATGTGCAGGATGTTAAAATGATGACCAAGTTTGGTGAAAATAAGAGCCCTAATGGTCAATAGCTCTCAAGCATTGGTAAGTTTACCTCAAGCAACTGAAGAAACTGGTCAGAAATTGGTGTTTACTGTTTTTTAAATAACAAACTGACACATCACTAGAGAAAATAAAATACACAAAAATCCCGAAGGGGATACAGACAAGAACTTCAATCCGGAACAATCAAAGTGGGAGCAATTATAAAATCCTTTTAAGGCCGATTCTAGGCCATGGTCACTGGATTCTTCAGGGAAAATTTTCAGTTAGATAATTATCCAAGCACTTGATTGCCTCATCCCCTCTTGAAAAGGAGGTCTATCAGGCTTTTTGGAAACCTAAGAGCCCTAAGCACATTAGCATTCTAGTGTGGATAATGATTTTTGGATCACTACAATTGTTCAGCTACTTTGCAACATAAATTCCAGTCGTACTACCTTTCTCCCGTCCATTATGTGTGGCAGGCAGTGAAGATTTGCAGCACTTGTTTTTTTATTGTTCATTTTCTCACTCCTGTTGGTGGTACCTATTATCATATTTTAATCTCTATTGGGTCTTTGGCAACTCCTTTCGGGATAATATCACTAAAATCTTGGTTGGTTCATTATTATCCTCTAGATCTGATTATTATGGTCTAATGCAGTCAAGACTTCGTTATCAAAGATCTAATTTGAGCGTAACCAATGGGTTTTTCATGACAAATCTTTAGATTGGTTGGTTCAGTTGGGCTTTGCTCGTCTTCTTGTCTCACCATGGTGTTCTCAATCCAAAGCGTTTGCTGATTATTCCATTCAGGACATTTGTTTAAATTAGAATGCTTTCATTTCTCAGTTTAACTTATGTATCATTTGCACTATTTTCTTGTTATTTGGTATGTTGTATTTCTAGCATTACTCTTTATATTATATCAATAAAAATTACTGTTTCCTCTTCAAGAAAACGAACACGCCAATTGGTTGAAGGAGCTGGAAAGCTTACAATGTTTCATGTTGATAAAAAGTTGATAGCATCTTGGACTATATATAAATTTAGCATCATGACTAAATGCTATGCTACTTGCTCCAATAGAAAAATGAACACCATTCATGTTGAGGCTGTTTTTTTTTTTGTTTTTTTTTTTGTAGCAAATGAAGAAACTTTATGTTAAACAAAAGAGAGAGAACCACATCCAAAAGCCCTGAGGGAAGAGGGATCCCTAAGCCAAATTGAGGCAATTATCCACAACAGACTTGATTTTGCAAACATTAATAAAATGCAATAGGGAAGTACGGTGTAGCATAAGTACTGTGAAAGCAATGTAACAAAAGTAAGGATAGTCAAATTAAAAACCACATAAAACAAAACAAAAAAGATTGTAATATGACGTACGTTGTTCCTGCAATTCTTGTGCTAATGTGAGTAATATCATCGGGAAAAAGTTTGGCTAATCCAAAGTCACCAATTTTCGGATTGTAGTCACTATCAAGGAGTATATTACTAGCCTTGATGTCTCTATGCACAATACGGGGAACAGCTTCCTCATGAAGAAATTGAAGACCCCTAGCAGTACCAATGCAAATAGAGGACCTCTTCCCCCAATCCAGGTTGACGCCTGTGGTCTTAGGATCTACACAAAAGAAAAGAAGAAAATATTATTACTGCTGCAAGAGTGTTGCATTTACTACAAAGCTGTAAGTTCATAAATTCCTATAAGTGGGAAGGGTAGGAAGGTGTAGCATCCCCCAAACCACATGGAAAGTGTTTTAGGATGTGTTTGGCACGAGGAGTTGTGAAGTAGGAGTTGGGAAGTAAGAGTTGTGAACTCCATTCCTCGTTTGGCCCAAGGAGTTTGTGGTTTCCACTATTAAGAAAACATCAATTTTATACCTTATCAACTCCTTATACTATGGACCCCAAGAGCTCACAACTCCCTAGACTTCATAACTCCTCAGAGCTCACTATTCCACTCCTTGTCCCAAACACCCCCTTATGCGCATCCAGAAGACCCATCCAGTGCTCCCTCCCCCAACCTCGCCCCACCCCAAAAAGCCTACTCAAGGACAATAAATTACAAAGAAGATCAAAGATACATGTTTTTTAATTAGAACAATCTTCTTAAATACCTAACAAAGCATGGTCGAGACTATTATTCTCCAAATATTCATAAACCAAGATCCGGTTAGCTTTTTGAGAACAGCATCCAATCAACTCAACAAGGTTTGGATGCCTAACATTTGAAATGGTTTTGATCTCTGTCACAAATTCACGAGCACCTTGCTTAGACTCTACAGAGAGTTTCTTTATCGCAACTTGTACTCCATTCCTTAATGTGCCCTGGTAACAAATGTTCTTTCGGTAAGGTTCATTACACATGCAGGAATAAGGAAAAGACATCCATTCTGAGTATTGTACAATATAATATTAATGTTTTTTCTCATCAAAGCAAAGTGCTTTTAAACATATCAAGCACAACGATTACCTACCTATGTAAAAATTAGAACAAATGTCAACTATTTTGCTAAAATGTGCTATGGTTTAGTCCTAAGGTGGTTGCTATTGCAGTAATCTAGGCCCTTTGCTAATAATTTTGTTCTAACAGTTAAACTTGTTTCCTAACAATTCTTTTAGTAGATTATAATTTTAAGAATCGGCCCAATGTCAAAATCCAGAATAGATTTTCTAAATTTTCTTTTTCTAACTTCAAAAATTTTTACTAGGATTTTGAAAACATCTTCAAATTTTTACTAGGATTTTGAAAACATCTTCAATGTTAGCAGATAAAGAAGAAGAAAAAAAACAACACTAGTGTTTTATCGAATGAACTTTTAAATGACTAATTTGAAGCTAAACCTCCAAGGTGTTGATTCCAGAAGTCTAATGGCAGTTCAAAATCAAGTGAGCTCAAATACACATTATTAGGTGGATCAGATAACTGATATCAACTCAATTCTTAAATGTCTTCATAATTACATATGAAGAAGAAAAGATTGCACTGACAGAAGAAGAGAACCTTCAAAAAGATAAAATTTTAAGTGCCTTCAGATAACATCCGCTTAACATCATCAACAAATTCTTTTTACCTTGTAAACAGTTCCAAAACCTCCACGTCCAATTCTATTGTTCGAATGGAAATCCTCCGAAGCAGATCTTAATTCATTGAAGGAGAATTGTTTTACATTCTCAGGCAAGTCAGCTAGGCAACAGAAAATAAAGCAAAAAGAAAATCATATAAAGCATACGATGGTAATCCCGATATACATGCATAATTTCCTGATACACTTTTGAAGTAATGGATTTCCCATATCTATGTTTGCATTTGAGTATACTTAAAAGACTAATGCTTATTCGAGTCCTTACTGTCCAGTTCCTTATCAGCACGTGTAGAGATTCGTTTCTTCTCCAAAGTAGAGGAACCGAAGCAGCTGCAACTCATACTTGGGGCCGTAATTCTGTAAACTTCTGCAGAAACAGGAAGAAGAAGAAAAACAAACATGGTCTCATTCGGTCGTTTACCACAATATACAGATTGAGAATATTGCAATCATGGTATTTCTACGGCCAACTTAAAATTAAACGAGTGAATCAATCTCGTGCGCAGAGTAACGGCATCGACTCCTGAACCCCAAATCAAATGAAGTGGGGAAAATCCATAAAACTAGACAATGATAATAATCAATCTAGCCCATCGTGCATATATATAATATAAGAAAACCCCAAAACCCCAAAAAACCAAGCAACGTAATGCAGTCAACTTCGTAGAAAAACTACAGCTTGATTAAGAAGAATTACCTCCAGAACGAAATCAATACTCCATCAAAGGCTTAAAGCCTCTTCTCTCTCCAATTCACCGTGCTGCAGCTGTTCTGAGCACAGAAAAATAGACCAGGATAATGAAAAGGATCGTAACTTCTAGCTATTCGATGATCGTTTGTCGAATAGGAAGACGCAGCAAAGTGAACCACAGAAATTAGACGGATCACTCGTTCCAGCCAATCGTCCCCATTTCAAGGAAGAAGAAACAGTCAAGAGGTTTTGCTGTATATAATTTTCTTCCCCCTTTTGGTTTGACAAAGATTGGCGGGCGATGTGGTGTTCTTTGGTTCGAAGTTCAACCAACCCCATTCGACCAGTAAGTAAAAATTCATCGCCAGGTCGTCTTGTTGCTCTTGGCGTGTTCTCACCTACTCGGTTTGCAGCCCCCATTCCCTTCTCACTGGCGAAAGTGACGGTTTTTTTTTCTTTCCAAATGAAAAATGGTTATCTATTTGAAATGGAATGGAAAATGAGTTGCATCAACAGGATTTGTTAGTGATTTAGGATAGTTTGAAAAGTATTTAGAGATGAATTAGGGTAGTTTGAAAAGTATTTAGAGATATATTGTAGTTTGGCACGTTTAAGGAAGAGAGAGGGATTAAGTCGTGGGTCAACTTTTTAAAACTCCATTTCCCAGCCGGTAACTCTGCATGAATATTAATCCGTGGGTTAGCTTACCCACTTTTTAAACCTCATTTTCTAGTCTGTAACTCTGCATGAATATTAATCTGTGGGTCAGCTTACTCATTTTTTAAACCCCATTTCCCAGTCTATAACTCTTCGTGAATATTAATCCGTGGGTTAGCTTTTTAAATCCTACCATCAGCTTCTCAGATCACAATTTTCCTTCTGCCTTGCTAGTCTCCGGTTGCTCTCTGTCGTCTTCTTCTTCCAAAACTTCTTAATCACTCTCCTTTTTTTACTCTTTTGTCTCTTAAATCATCTTTTCCTTCTTCCAAAAATTGTTACTAAATCCTCTTCTTCTCCACATTTGTCCATCAAATTGTGAGGTTTGTACATTTACTCTACAAAATTTTGATTTTTTTTTTAAATAATTATAAATTTTGTTCCTATTCTCATACTATTATATTTCTTTTTTATAGTTTTTGTTACTGTTTGGGAAACAAAGAACAAAAAAAGGTAACGTTCACTCAACAAAATTCATAATTTTTTTCTAAATTAAAAATAAGTTATAGATCCATATTCTCATATCGTTTTATTTTTCATATTTAACAAATAATAAAGAAAAGATGGACTATTGTCATTTTGAGGAAAAAAAGTAAAACCGCTATTGGATTTGTGAGTTTACTTTTTATTTATTACTAGTTTTTTATATTTGTATTATTCTAGATATACCATTTTAATTTCTTATATATTAATGTTAATAGATCTATTAGTAGATCTATCAGGTTAATCTTTTTAATAGTTGTTGAATTCAATAATATTTATATATTGATAATCTTATTTATATTATGTTAGACCTACCATGTTAATATTTTTTTCCTGCATTTTAAATAATATTAGATTTTGTTAGTATTAGTGTTAGGGGCAATTGCAACTTTAATAAAAATAATAAATTGAAAATTTAGCGCGCGTCCCTAAGTTTTACTTTTTTTGCAAACATGGCAAAAAAATTTCCACCTGAAAATTTGATTGCTATCTGATTTCTATGCGATTGTTATGTGATTGCTATCTGATTTGTATGTGATTGCTATGTGATTGCCATACCTGCAATTACAAAAAAGTTGAAGTCATGACTTTGATTTCTTAAAATGTATTTGTCATACAATGCAGTTTCCCTCAGTGTTATTCTTTTAGTATTAGTGCATTTTAAAAAGTTTAGTAGTTATTTTTGTTATTTAATACAATTTTTTTTTTTGTCATTATATTCAATTGTTTTAGTTTTAAGTTTGATATTCAGAGTTTTTTTTTATTAGTTTTTGATATTTTTTATACTTTGTTTATATTTTTGTTTGTTTTTTTTTTTTTGTATTTAAATTTGATAAGTAGTAAAATAATTAGTAATGTACAATTTGTCATTTTTTTAGAAAATGGTAGACAAATGTTTGGGATTTGTGTTGTTTACTAATGGTAGTATGATTGATGGTGTTGATGGAGTTAATTATGACTAACCACCATGTGGGGGTTTTGGCATCAATGTGAACAGTTGACTTATTTTTTTAACAATTCATTGAAATGGTAGGGATGTCACTTGGTATAAATATGAGAGCAAATCAGTTAGAAATAATATATGGACATCCTAATCTAACACCATTAGGGTCAATAAGGTTTATGTCATTCCCTATTCCTAATGAACAAGCAATGAACTTGATGTTCCCAATCGTGATGCCACTCCCGAATTTAGTGCATTTATATGTTAATGTGAATAAGGTAGGGTTAGATATAAACATGAATGCATCTTTTAGTCAGTTTGAAGATCCGACTCAATGTATTGACCCTGATCTTGAATCAGTTGCACCACTTTATGATGATGAAGATATGGTAGCTAACAATTAATACATGGATTTTAGAATAGGAATGGCCGATGAATTTGAAGAATTGGATTTTGATGGTCATGAACATGAGTTACCTTTAGATACATTCAACGATTTGGATATGAATGTAATAGATAGCATTCAAGAACATGACCCAATTGTAGCCTCTATGGATGTCAACAACACCCAACTGTATAAGGGGATGATTTGTCAAGACAAAGAAATGCTACAACACGCGGTCAAATGTTTTGCTATTAAGTGTCATGCACCACATGAGGTTGTGGAATTGACTCCGACAATTTGGACAATTTGGACAATTTGGTGTAAGAAGTGGGAAGAAGGCTACAAATGGAGACTTCATGCAACAAAGAAAAAGTCGCATGACTTGTTTAAGATCACTAAATATGTTGATCAACATACATGTTTTTACTCAGAACTTAGTCAAAGTCGTGTGCAGTTAGATTCATTGATGATTTTACTAGAGTTTTGTGATGTCGTAAGAGAAAAACCATCCGTCGGTGTGGCACAACTGCATTTCAACATAAAAACAAAATTTGGATATCATATTCCTTACCATAGGGTGTGGGAGGAAAAAAGAAAGGCGTTGGCTAGAGTGATCAATGACTGGGTTGAGTCATATGAATTGTTACCCAGGTGGTTATATATGGTTAAGTAGATCAATCCCAGAATACGTATGGAGTGGAGAGTGAAAGAAACGCCAACTGAAGGATATGTCATCCTTACTTCTGTATTTTGGGCATTTGGTCCTTGTATAGAAGATTTTAATAGATGTCAGCTGATGATTCAGATAGACAGTACCCACTTGTATGGAAAATATCGAGGAAAGTTACTGATTACTGCATCAGTTGATTCAAACGGGCATCTTCTTCCCCTTGCATTTACCATTGCAGATGAGAAGTCTGCAGACTCATGAGGATGGTTCTTGAAACATTTGAGAGAAATTGTTACACACGAAGAGGTGTGTCTAATTTCAGATCAACATGCTGGCATTATCTCAACAATGAACTATCCAGCAAATAGTTGGACAAAACTAAAATATCACCATCGATTCTACTTACGACATATTGTCGGCAACTTCAATACAAAAAAAAAAAAGACAAATTCAATATATTAAAGAATTATGTTTATCGTACCGGATGTCAATTTCAAATTCGAAAATTCAATAAAGCCATTGAGAACATCAAAAGAATAAATTGGAGTTGTCTGAGTTTTTCTACAACATTGGTATGCATCAATGGACTCAAGCACATGATGGAAGGTTCAGATATGGGTCGATGACGACAAATCTATCAGAGTGCATAAATGGAATCCTCAAAGGAGCTCGAATGTTGTCGATAAATGCCCGTGCTCAAATAACATTCTTCAAGTGCGTAAATTATTTCAAAAAAATAAGAGAAGAAATAAGGGTTGCTTTGAAGCGACGAGATAAATACACCCGATAATATTTTTTTGTAATTAAAAAAATGATTCAAATATATTTATAATACCAAGTGAGTAAATATTCAGGTATGTACATGAAAAAATTAATAAATGGGTTGCAAGATCTAGTAAACATGAAGTACAATCATACAATCGATATGAATATGTGTTACATATGACACGACGTCACAACCTCAATACTAAAGGAGGAAATGTTCAAATATTGAGGCTAAATGGGTCTGAGCGGTACTGTTCATGTAATAAGTGGCAAGTGTTTGGCATTCCATGTTCGCATTTTATGGCAGTTTGCTCACTTTTTAACATGAACTACGAAGATTTTATTGAGGACTACCATAAACTGTCAACGTATGTCGCATGTTATTCTCCTCAATTTCAACATGTACCACATGAAGATTACTAGATCATGCATCCTAAAATGCATGTCTTATATGCTGACCCATTATTGTTGAGGAAACCTAGCAGACCAGAAAGTTCACGATACCATAACGTGATGGATTGGATAGAATCAAGCGCTCGAAGGAAGTGTCCTACGATATGGGTTTTGTAATAAATTAGGTCATAATCGAAGGAAGTGTCCTTCGTTACGAAGACAGACTCTAGACAGTTAAGGATTTTTATTATTAGTATTTTTATCTTGTAAATACTATTTTTATTGTGTAAATAATATTTTTAATGTGCAAATAATATTTTATTGTGTAAATAGTATTTTTATTGTGTAAATAATAATTTAATTATGTAGTTAACTTTTTTATTATAATTTATTAAGTTGTACGTTATTTTTTATTAAGTTGTACATTATATACTTAAGAAATAAATACTTTTTTTTCTTTTAGATCATGGCTTTAAATCCAGATCCGATTGATCCCGATGTTTTGTATAACCAATCGATTCATCAACCATCAGTTGTATGGCAAGATCGTACCACTGGCGAGTCTCCTGTAGACGTATAGAGGCAGTTGTTCATCGCACTATCCCACTTCACCCTCAAATACTACCGTTACTTCGTATGTCTGGATTTTATAGAGTTTCCAGATTAGGATTCATTCAGCTAGATTGGCATCTCATCACAGCACTAGTCAAGAAATGGAGGTCTGAGACGCATACATTTCATATGCCCATTGGACAGTGCACTATCACTCTACAGGACACAGAAGTGTTGTTCGGGTTACCTGTTGACGGTGAGTCGATCTTTAGAGTGATGTATGATGACTGGTTACATATTTGTCAACTATTCTTGGGTGTGACCCCACCCACCAATAATATTAAAGGATCAAGGTTAAGTTTGATATGGTTAGGGATACAATTCTGTAAGCTCGCCGATGATGCGGATGAGGAAACCGTCATGAGATATACACGAGCATATATACTACAAATGATGGTTAGAAGTCTATTTTCTGACAAATCAAGTCATTTTGTTCACTTGATGTTCCTGCCATTGTTAGCTACCCTCTATGATGAGGGAGGGTATTCTTGGAGTGGAGCATGTTCGGCATGGTTGTATAGATAGTTGTGCCAAGCAATAAAACTTGAAGTTCATGAGATCGCTGAGGTCTTTGATACTTTTGCAATTATGGGCTTGAGAACGATTTCTAACAATGGCTCCACAGCTCCAACATGTAAATGACGTTCAATTAGTTGGACAAGCCTACGGTTCTCGGTATGTTATTTTAATTCAATTTAATTTGACAAATGTTTTTATATGACTGATCTAGTTAATTTAAAATCTAAATTATTCATTTAAAAATATAGGTGGAGAGACAAATTTTGTGTGGCTAGGACAACTACACATGTAGTCAGCCAGTACAGATACATGTTTGATCTACTTCAACCTGATCAGGTACATTAATATTGAACCAAATTGAACTTTTTATATAAATTTTTAATGTATTTGTCTTTAATATTTTTTTAATATAATATTTTATGTTTAAGATTATTTGGGAGTCGTCGAAAGCTGTTGTGGACACTTTGCCCAAATTATGTACAAACGATCAAATCATATGGTGAACGATAAGTCCTCTCATATGTTTTCACATTGGTGAGTGGCATCTTCCTGACAGGGTAATAAGACAATTCGGTTTCCAGTAGGTCCCATCGCCTTGTAATAATAAACTCCTACTGCATGACATCGACGTAAGAACTGGAGATTGGTTAGAAAAGGTTGCACATTTGGTAGTGTGATGGCACTATGTGCAAGGTTTATTGTAGTGGAAGGTTATATTGGACAATTTGATAGGAATATCACTCAAAATTACATCAACTGGTACAATAATACACAAGGCGCTACGTTACTCATCCAGAAGCAGTTGTGGGTCATCTGGTACATAAATAAATATTGTCTAATTATTTTTAATTTAAATTTATTTTAAATATTGTCTAATCGTTTTATAATTCACAAAGATCAAACAACAGCAGATTCCGTGATGTTGCAAATGTTCCAAACCAAGTTTTTGCTATATGTAGTAACAACGAGAGCTATATGGAAGAGATACTATTGGGAATGTCCTAAAACTCGCAGTTCGTAAATGTTAGAAACATATTATGTTTATCAACAAAAGTATTATTGAGTATTTCATTCAATAAATAATTATTGATATTGCATTTTGTTATAAAAGTCCAACAAACAAATCCATGGCTATAATATGAATACTTTAACTTTATGGGGAAACATAAAAGTGGATCAAGTTTTAGTATATAGCCAGAATGGTCTATAAGTATATGGATGAGATTGGGTACCTCATCTTGGTAACTTTATTGGATGTTGCCCACTTTGTATACTAATACAAATGACGTGATCCTAAAATCATTCCCATGGAGACATGTGAGTGGAGGCATTCTATGAAAATGATGTTTGCATAAGACCAGACCTCGAAATAGTCACTTTTCTTTATAACGACCGTTTATTGTTAAAACTGACTATTTAAAATTTGATGACCTAGGGTAACTCGATCTTAATCTTGAGCTAACTATGAACTCCAGTTTATTCGGGATTATCTTTTGATCTGCATGGGTGAGAGTAGTCCAACAACACTGCTTAATAAACCTCCCATTTTGGGGATAAAACTAGATAGATAGCTGGAGACATAGTTCTGCAAGATGGAACTCACTCCTACCCAATTAGGGTTAACGTATAGGTTGTTCTCTTAAGTACTGATTCCTGGTCTTGAACAACGGGGCCCCGCCTTCTCATGATTGAGAGGGTCATGGTTTATTAGTTGGACTATAAATTGATTGTTCGATAGAGGTTCAGTGAGAGCTTAAGGAGCAAGATACATTTACAGGGGTAAAACGATAATTTTGACCTAGATGTAAATACGAACAACCTGTGAAGGATCAACTTACTAATTATGGTCAAAGTGGACAGAAATATATATATAGTGAGAAGAGTGCAACTATCAAGTTATATGTTTGGTCCTAAAACTCATGGTTTGTAAACAATAAACTTATTTTGTTATCAATAAAGATGTTATTGAGGTTTTATTCAATAAAGTTGTTATTGAATGTATGAATTGCTCATTGCGTTTTAGAAAGAAGAATAAATCTAATAAACTAAAGATCCATGGCTATTATAAGAATACATGAACTTTATGTAGAGACATAAGAGTGGATCAAGTTCAATAAATAACCAAAATTGTCTACAGTATATGAATAAGGCTGGGTACCTTATTTTGGTAATACTATTGGATGCGCACTTTGTAGTTGTTACAATTTGTTGTAAAGTACTACAAACAAAGTGATCCTGATTCGTTCATGTATTGACATGAGGAGCGGAGGCGTCTTAGGTAATGAATTTGCATAAGATCGAACCAAGAAATAAGTCACTCTTACTTTATAATGTTGTTTACTGTTTAAGACTGACTATTTCAAAGCGATGACCTAGGTAACTTGACCTTAATCTTAAGTTAACTATGAACTCTTGTTTATTTGGGATTATCCTTAGATTTGCATGTGTAAGGGTTGGCTCAAAAGCACCGGCTTAATAAGCCTCCTATTTCAGGGGTAAGATCGGGTAGGTAGCTAAGGACAAAGGGTGCAAGAAAAAATTCACTCCTACCCGCTTTTAGGGATAGTAGAGAGGCTATTCCCTTAAGTGCTAACTCTGGGTCTTGAACAAGGAGCCTTACCCTCTCATTGGTCTGAGAAAGACTTGGTTTAGTGATTGGATCACAAAACAATTGTTCATTAGAAGATCAATGGGACTCAAGGAGCAATATGTAATCTCGGGGGTAAAACAGATTTTGACCCAGTCATTATTACGAACAACCTGTTAAAGGTTAACTTACTAATCATGGTTATATCGAGTGGACATAATATATCTACACTGAGAAGAGTGCAACCACTGGGCTTTAGTAGAGTGACCCAATAGTTAACGAGTGGTGGTTAATTATGTTAAAGAGTTTAGCTGGTTAATCTCAAATAGTTGGAGCCCATGATCTGTAGGTTCATGAGGTTCCCATGCTGAAGGAAATCAAACATGAGAATTTCCATGAGCAGCAGAATGATCGTTCCAAATTCCATTCAAAATTGAACACAAACAATTACAGTCACAAAATGGAAACTAACAGGTCATGCACAATAAAACCACCAATAACCTCCCACTCAATTGGTTATTGGAGAAAAGGAGATAATTATTCAATAACTAATATATTATAAATATATATGATAACCAACTGACCATATTATATTTATAACCTATAGTTTTAATATTTCATCTCATGAAACATATAAATCATAACTCTCTTTCTATTTCATGGTTCTTAATGTAAATCATATTTACATTAATCCTTCACTTGATATGTCTCATACATCACATCGATTATATCATATATAATCGAATTTCCTCTAATCAATTTGAACATTTCAAATCAACTCCAAGAACTGATTCTCAACTTGAATCCATTGAGCTACCAAGGGGACCTTATGGACTTGTAGCTTGAAGCTCCAACCATACGTGAATAACTGACTAAACTCTTTAGTCACGGGATCCACCATCAGTTAACTGTCGGACACTCCACTAAAGACTGACAGTTGCACTCTCCTTACTACAGATATATTTTGTGTCCATATCAACCAATCAACAGTGCGATAACACTTCACAGATCGCTCTAAGTACAATTGGGCCAATTAGTCATTTTGCCTCTGTAGTTACTGATAACTTGTAGAAATACAAGTTATTTATGTTGTTTTATTTAGATATTGTGGCAAAAAGAAAGGAAAGTTGCATCGATAGTATAAGAATTGGTTAAGAAGTACAAAAATTATGAAATTTCGTAAATACACCCATTAACACCATTGCGATGGCGAAATAGAATGTTTTAGTCTCTGTTTTGCAGGAAATAAATCACCGCATGCGTTAATGGCTCGAAGACAAAATGTACAATGCATCTACATCGCATGCGCCCATCAATCAAGAGCGAAGAGATGATCAACACAATGACGGCGCATGCGACAATCGATCAAGAGATTTAGCGATCAACGCATTTCAACTGCATGCGGTAATAAAAAACAACACCGCATACGGCGATAGATCAAAGATGTGAAGAGCAACGCATTCGCGGGCGATTCTGACAAGTGTACAGCTTTTAGTTGTGCAATTCTGACGGATTAATCGTGAAATAGAAAGGAATTTTCCATTCCGCCATTTTAGGAACTACCATAATTATACAATAGGGACCACAAATTCAAAGAGCCAAGGTCTTGCCTATAAATAGCTTTTTCAAATTCGCTAAAAAGATATACATATACAGATACAGATACAGGGGATATATACATACATGCATATATTGATACTGAGAGAGAGGCTAGTCTGAAGCGACCTTACAGAGTAAATCCGGGAGAACGACGAGACAAGGCCGAGAGGTAAGTCTCCGAGCAAAGAATTCTTCCAATTCCCGAAACTGAAGCTCTGTGCAAAAGATCAATTCTACCAGGAAAGCAAGCCTGAGAGGGAAGCTTTCCTATCCACCACATCCATAAGCCGCCAAGCATAAGTCTCCGATCGGGATCTGTGTCAAGACGTTGATACTTTTTCCGTATTTGTTTCTATTCTCTAATTCATCTTCTGTGTTCATCTTCTTTAATCTCTCATTCACAAACATGTATCAAACGCTTAATTTTAGAATTAAATGTTATCATCGTCATCGTTATCATCTCTCTATCTCTCTCCATACATTTATCATCCATTTTCTCCATGATGTGTTCTTAATCCCCGGGGTAAATAGCAAAAATTAAGCACGTGAGTTAATCTGTGTCAAAGAATCAATTAAGTTTAGCTAAAGCATGCTCGATGGCATCTTCACCTGTGAGAGCAGAAGTGAAGATATTATTGCCTATCGAGAGAAGGTTGGAAGAATGCGTTAACTAAAGCGAGAAGTATTTTCAGAGATGGAAACAACCTTGCTTTCATCACGTTCATATATGTTTTACCATAGACATATGGGAACGCGATCGATCACTAAAAGGTGTATGCCAAGGGAAAGCAGAACCTTAGTTGCGTCCTTAACACGATTGACGAACTTGCGATGTTTTTACTCTTTACTCTTTCTCTTTTTGCTTTATTCATAAGACTTGCCATCGCATTCATCGACACTTTTGTATAACTTCACAGTCAGTCCTCGACCCCTATATCATGTATCATGTATCATGTATCATGTATCATAGTAGTTTAGGAATTTACTTTATCATCGCATTTTTACTTCAACGCAATTTACATTTCTATACAAACCAAAATTCTTTATTCATTATTAACACTGGTCGCATATATCATATAAGTATCGAATTTAACAACAACAATCCCCGTGTTCGACCTTGGATCATTCTGAGAAAGTTGCATTGGAATTATACTTGGTTTTAGGGCAAGGAAACTTGTGACACGCAGTACTTCATCGCATACTACGAGCATGTCACTATCAACGCATACACTTAGAACGTAGTATCGCGTAAATTGTCTTTATCGCAAAGCACTTGAGCGCATATAACACATCATTCATTTCATTCACAAGAC
This sequence comes from Benincasa hispida, assembly GCF_027475165.1. Lineage (NCBI taxonomy): Eukaryota > Viridiplantae > Streptophyta > Magnoliopsida > Cucurbitales > Cucurbitaceae > Benincasa > Benincasa hispida. The sequence goes on along the minus strand of NC_143485.1, from coordinate 47,734,212 downwards.
ATGTGTTAGAGTTAGATAAATAATATTATTATTATAAAAATTTAGTCATCAAGTTTATGGCGCCGTTGCAGGGGACATAAGCTTGTATGATTCATATTCACATTGTTCATATGCTGAAAGATTAATTTTTATCGTTACAGTTACATCTAACTTCTTAAGTACCATTGGTCCCTCTAATGAACATAAGTCATAGTCCTACTATGACTGAGTCCTCTTTTCCAAAGAGAAGTTATGGCCATTATGTTCAACATCTAGAATCAGCCTTTAAGGGAGCAATCTATCTACTTACCCCTGCTTCGGGGAAGGAGTGAATTCCATTTTTTTAAACTAAGTTCCTAGCTCCCAAATCAGATAAATCCCCAAAAGGGTAGGCATGTTGAGTTGGTAATCTGGCCACTCTCACCCATACTAATCAAAGGACCGCCCTCAAAGGCAGAAATTCCCAAAACACTTAGGATTAAGGTCATGTCACCTATGGTCGTTTAGGTGAGATGTAAGTCTCAAGTACCAACGATGTTATATAAAGAGACGAGTTGTCTCGTGGTCCGGTCTTATATAAACTCTTTGTATAGGACACCTCCGCTTGCATGTCTCCACATGAATGGTCAGGATCAACCATCTGTAGTAGTTCACAACACTTGTAAACCTCTACAAGCGGGTCATGTCCGTAGTGTCACTAGGATCACGTATTCCTCCTTAATCCTTATACTACAGACCTTTTTAGGTTATCATTTAAGGCATGATCCACTTGTATATCTCATATACATGTTTAAGTTTTCATATAATAACCATGGAGCTTTGTTTATTGGATATGAATAAATGCCAAATAAAATAACTTTTATTTTATTCATAACAATTTGTATAGTTTACAAACTACGAGACTCCGGGAGAATTAGGACATCAATCCCAACACATACTAGCTCATATCGAACGAAACCTTAGAATAGTGTGACGAACGAATTTGAAGTGTTCAAATTCGATTTTTGGAGCAAAGCGTTAAATATATACGATATATTTAACCTAATGTTTAATTGTGAATTAAACATAAAGAGAGATAAAATAGGAGATATTTAAATAAGATTTAAATATCAAGATTATGAATAGGGATTCATATTAATTGAGATTAGTGTTGGATTTAATATTATATTAAATTAATTAAATTATTTAATATTAATTTAATTTTAAAATTGATTATTAGAATTAATTTTGAACTTAAATGGAATTAGTCAAGATTGTTGACTAGGTAAACAATGCAATACAAAAAGTCAAAATTATTGACTTTGGACTTTGAGAGTCAAACTTTGACCTTTGACCAAGTTAATAGAAAGATCTAACAACTGTAAGTGGAAAATACCAACTTTTGCATTGTTAAGTGTTGTCTTCAATTTGAAGATACTTGCCCCACTAATCCCACTTTGAGTTAGTGGATTTTTTAGTCTCAAATTCTCAAAATTGCATGTTTTGCATGAAATGGTCTTTAAAAGGAAGAGTTTAATGAATTTTAAGACTCTTGGCTAAGTGGATGATTATGAGATTTTTTGATAATCTCACCCCATTTTCTCTAAAAAAACTTAACCTTTTCTTCTTCAAATTAGTCACTCACCGAATCCCACCATCCCGTTCTAAGGCTGAAGAATGGTCGGGAAGACTCTCGTGATGGTCTATGAACTGTTTGTGAGGAGATTGGAGCAAATTTGGAGAAAATTCAAGTCTACAAAGGTTGTATTTCTTCTTCCCCTTTTACTTGTTTTAATTACATGCTTATTCTTTGAAATTAACCTAATTAGAGTACTTTAGATCCGTTTTTCCTTCCATTGCACATGTGTTCGTTCCATTACTATAGTGGTGTGTAAATTAAAATTAATTTTAAAAATGAAATTAAAAATTTGTAAAAGAAAAAAAAGAGAGAGAGTTAGTGGATTAATCAAACATTTGTTGGATTAATCCCTTAATAAACACCTAGCCCACTTATAATCAGCTTTTTGATGTGTCAATAGGTTGAAGTTTGAAGTGTTTGCATGATAAACCTACTTAAATACATCTGATTTGATCAGATTTAATCTTCATGCAAGTTGAAGCTCTAGAAATTCTGTTGAAGCTCTCAAATCCTTCTCTTCCCCTTAACCTAATTGAGCTAATTCAGATATTCCACCTTTCAATCCAAGTTTGAGGATAGTAAAGAAGATCTTTGTGGTGATCCTCTATTAATTTGGAGATCCAATTTGCAGAGAGAATTTGAAATTGCTGAGTTTCAATAAAGGTATTGTGTTCTTAAAACCCTTTCCTTTGAAATTTGTTTTCAAGCATGCTTTTAAACTCAAATTAAGTATAATTAGAGTGCTTATTGATTTTGATTTCTTCCGCTGCATGATTATTTACTCTACCAAATACATTATATGTATGATACACCTATTGTTCTTCCATCAATTCCTAGACGTAGGGGATCTGTTCGAAAGGAAGAATATAAGTTTGATGAGGTTGTCCACAATGTAGAAGAATTGCCTCCTATGATGCAGACTTAGAGCCAAACTGGTTATATTAGTCCTGAAGGAAATCAGACATAAGAATTTCCATGAGCAGCAGAATGATCATTTCAAATTCCATTCGAAATTGAACAAACACATTTACAGTCAAGAAACGGAAACTAACCGGTCATGCACAATACAAAATTACAACATGCTTTACCAAATAATCAAGGGAAAGATTAAAAATACCTTCGAAGACTCATCTTCAAATTCCCTCGATCGCGAACGCTTGTTTAGTCTCCGAGACAACAACACAAGAATGATTGAACACAGTGACCACAACACAGCACGATCAATAGCAAACTCGAACTCAACAATCTCCAAGAACACGAACCCAACGAATGACCTCAAAGACTCAAACTATGTCGAGTTGAGTAAGACACCACCACAATGGCTACCTTGGTATTCTCGGTGTGAGAATTCAGAAGTGTGGGCTCTATGTGGACTTGGTTAGAGGAAGAGACTGGAGGAATAACAATCATGTAAGCGATTGAGCAAGTAGAAGATGACAAAATTCTATCGTATAGACAAATGCCCAATCGTTTAGAAGAAGGCAAGCTATCGTATAGAAAAAGCCCCGCGATTGTTTACAAGACGACCAGCTGAGTGAACTATCGTGTAGTGTCACTCCATGATCGTTTAGTCTCTCTTCGGTTATTGTTTAGTGAATCCTATTCACTTGACAGGAATCCATGAGTTTATCAGAGAATGAAAACTCTTTCTCAAAATCTACTAAATTTAAGAAAACATTTTTCCTTTTATCTCACGATTACCATGAAAACTACCAATAACCTCCCACTCAATTGGTTATTAGAGAAAAAGATATAATTATTCAATAATTAATATTATCATAAATATATATGATAACCAACTTACCATAGTATATTTATAACCTATAGTTTTAATATTTCATCTCATGAAACATATATAAACCATAGCTATTTTTCTATTTCATGGTACTTAATGTAAATATCCTTTACATTAATCCTTCACTTGATGTATCTCATACATCACACCAATCATATCATATATAATCAAATTTCATCTTGTCAATTTGAACATTTCAAATCAATACCAAGAACTGATTCTCAACTTGAATCCATTAAGCTACAAATGGGACCTTATGGACCTGTAGCTTGAAGCTCCAACGACACGTGAATAACTGACTAAACTCTTTAGTCACGGGATCCACCATCCGTTAACTGTCAGACACTCCACTGAAGACCGACAGATGCATTCTCCTTACTATAGATATATTATGTGTCAATATCAACCAATCAACAGTACGATAACCCTTCACAGATCGCTCGTGAGTATAGCTGGGCCAATAATCGTTATGCCCCTGTAGTTACATCTAACTTCTTAAGTACCACTGATCCCTCTAATGAACATAAGTCATAGTTCTACTATGACTGAGTCCTCTCTTCTAAAGAGAAATTGTGGCCACTATGTTCAAGACTCAGAATCAACCCTTAAGGGAGTAATCTATCTACTTACCCCTGCTTCCGAGAAGAAGTGAATTCCATCTTGTGTAACTGAGTTCCCAGCTCCCAAATCAGACAAGTCCCCAAAATGGTAGGCATGTCGAGTTGCCAATTTGGCCACTCTCACCCATATTAATTAAAGAACCGCCCTCAAAGGCAGGAGTTGCCAAAACATTCACGATTGAGGTCATGTCACCTATGTTCATTTAGGTGAGATGTAAGTCTCAAGTATCAACGGCGTTATATAAAGAAACTAGTCATCTCGTGGTCCGGTCTTATACAAACTCTTTGTATAGGACACCCCCACTCGCATGTCTCCACATGAATGGTCAGGATCTACCATCTGTAGTAGTTCACAACACTTGCAAACCTCTATAAAGCGGGTCGTATCCGTAGTGTCACCAGGATCAGGTATCCCTCCTTAATCCTTATACGACAGACCTATTTAGGTTATCACTTAAGGCATGATCCACTTGTATATCTCATATATATGCTTAAGTTTTCATACAATAACCATGAAGCTTTGTTTATTGGATTTGAGTAAATGTCAAATAAAATAACTCTGATTTTATTCATAACAATGTGTACAGTTTACAAACTACGAGACTCCTGGAGAATTAGGACATCAATCTCAAAAAGTTCGATGATGATGATGTCAGCATTTGATTTAGGATATTATGATTCAGAGGCTAGTCCATCGTTTTCTTACGTGTATGGACATGGTCGCGGCCGTGGAGAGCATATGAATGTTTATACTATGAAGCGCTTGCAAAAGTAACAAAGCAACATCAAAAGGAACCAGAGCACCTCAAATTCGAGGTCGATGACGACAACCAGCTCGAAATCGATGACGTCTGCCTTATGGGACATTGATTTTTTAAATTATTTTTAAATGAATTAGATAATAGTTGTATTAATATGAACATTTTAATTTACATTTTATTATTTTTAAATTATGAAAGAAAATGTGAACACTCGACTATTATTAAGAAATACAATAACAAATATAATTACAAATAAAATGGTGGTAGAAAATAATAACAAAGAAAATGAAAATGGTGGTAAAAAATAATAAATAATAAAATGCCTTTGTCGAATGTTCAATACTCGACTTGCATACTTGTCGAGTTTTCAACACTCGACTTGCAATTCTTGAGTTTTGAACACTGAAATTAAAAAAAAAAAAAAAACTACAATATTTCTCTAAATTGTTTTCAAACTATAATATTTTTCTAATTAGTTTTAAAAGCAACGATATTAATTTAAATTTCTCACTTTTGAATTTATCAAATCGACCTTGAAAATAGATTTTTCTTACTGGTCCGTTTTTAGGAGTCTAAATAAAAAAATGTCGCCTATATGAAATTGAATGAAAAGTAGTCTTCTGCTCGTGTCAACACCCCATGATTTTACTGATTCAACCCTAAAAACAACTCACATGTTTGCCGGTTGAGAAGTTCAACTCAATGCTCGATGCTCGGTGACCTGTGCTTGATATGAAATCCTTCATGCTTGATGCTCGCCACATAATACTCGATGCACAATATTCAGTCCTCAATACCATTCAACCTTTTTGAATTCTTATGTTTTACTTCCTTGCCACATAATTCTCAATACATGTTACTTGATCCTCGATACCTTCAAGACTTTATTAAATACATCATGAACTTCAACTCCTTCTTTCTTTCCAATTTTATTTTCTTGTCTACCATGAGTAACAAATTTCCTTGTGGGTTGGGTTGAATAAGTCATCATTCCGACGAGCATATCATGGGTGGAGTTTCATTTTGCTAAGTGTGTATACATTCTTATGCTTGATTCCATTTAGCTGATTGAATCAAGTAGAAATAGTTAACTGCTTGAGAGAGTAAGTGACTATGGATTTCATTAAGCAACATAAGAAATATCTTTAGAGATAAAGACAACCTTACATTCAAATAATCTTAAAATATGCATCATAGAAATATAGTAAATGTGATTCACTCATTGAGAAGTTCAGTTTTTGTGTGTGGTTAAGAACATGAACCGAAGCCTAAGTGAAAGTTCAAAGGAATTATGGTTTTTTTCCTAGCTTCCTTTTCTTTCTCTTTTTTTTTTTTTTTTTATTATTATTATTAATAATATTTGCATAAATTGCTCGTTCCATCTGCTATGCGACTTTCTTTACTCTACATCTCCATTATCACCACTATTTTATAGCTTTTTTGTCTCTTTTGATTTCAAACTCATATGATCTTTGTTGGTTTCAAAGTTATTGAGAACCAACTATTATATCATTGTTGGATTGGTTGGAACAACAAAAAATTCTCGTGTTTGTCTTTGATCCTCACCAAGAAATATCCCATATTGAGTTTATTTTTGGGTTTTTCTAAAGGAAAACTTGTGTTTAAATTAGATTAAATCCAGTGCTCGGAGTAGTTCATGTTAGAGAAACAACAAGTACCCATCGACCCCATTCCTCCACAGCCCATCGAGCCCATTCCTCAACCCCTTCCTACAGCATCCATCAAGCCCATTCCTCCATAATCCCTTACTTCATTGTTATGGTTTGTGAAAACTATAGACAGAAGTGAGATCATTTCCCAATTTTTAAATTTACACATAAGAAATAAATTTCTCAACCTATATGCATTTTAAACAAACTACAATATGCTAAGAGAAAAATACAGAGAAGAAATTTAGGGTTTGGATTACACTAACCTCTTGAAGATAAGATCTTCACAAGTTCCTTCTCGAATTAGTCGCAAACACTTTGTATCTCCCTAGATTATGAACAACAATAGCAACACCCAAAATGGCCATCACCACAAAAGAATTTTCCTTATTCTTCTTAGAGGTTGAGAATTATATAGAGAGTTGTGGGCTTCTCTAATAAATTTTTGGGAGAGAGAAAACAATTTTTTGAGAGGGTGATCTTTTTTTTTTTTGTGTGAGAACGCAGGACACACTTTTTCACACAGAGAGAAGAAGAAGAACTTTTTGAAAACTAACTCCCATTCATAATCCTAATTGAGAGAAAATAAGGAGGGAGTCATAACTCTGTCCTTTAAAAAATTATAATTAATAAAATAAATTTAATATACATATATGATATCCAACTTATCATATATTTTACATTAAACTATATGTTATATCAAATATAACACATGACCTATAGTTTTTATATTGTATCAAATACAATATAACCGATAGATAGAATTCTCTCGATAATATATGAAATTTAATATAAATCAAATTTATATTAAATATATGAATCTAATTCATAATTAATATTTGAATCATATTCAAATATTTATATCCTCTCAAATTAAACTGTATATTATAATGTATCAAATACATTATATTAATTATATTGCATATAATTAATTTAAATTAATTATATCATACATAATTAATTAATCTCTCATTTAATTTGAACAATTCAAATTAATCTAAAAAATTAATTTTGAATAATCTCAGTTGAACTATATAGGAATCTTATGGACCTATAGATTGAATCTTCAATCATAACTTGGATAATTAATTAAACTCCTTTGATTAAATTATCCAACTTCCATTAACTACCGACCACTCCATTAAAGACCGATGGATGCACTCTTTGCACTACAAATTTATTTTTGTGTTCATTGGATATAACCAATCAATAACCCGATGACCCTTCATAAATTGCTTGTAAGTACAACTGGGCCAAATTTATCAACTTACCCGATGTTAGGAAATGAGTGAATTTCGTCTTGTGTAGTTATGCTCCCAACTCCCCAATCAGACGAATCCCTAGAATGGTAGCTGATGACGGGAAATTAGATGTCAATTACTCGACAACTAAAATTCCGTAGACGCAATATGCGATGCATGTTCTTAAAGTATGCGTTGATTGTCATGCGTCGATGGTCATATGTTGGAAACTATGCGTTAACGAATGTATGCGATGACCATGCGTCCTGTCACAAGTTTTCTTGTGCTCACGCCAAGTATAACGTGAACGCAAGTTTTTCGGGTGATCTGAGGTCGAACTCAAGGACTTGTAGCTAGATATATGCGGTAATGTGCATGCGGTGATTTGAATAAAAGATTGATGGGGAGGTTTCTAAGCTAACACTACTCCAACTCCTAACTAACAAACAACGCAATGAGAATATGAAAGAGAGATAGATGCACGACAACTCATGACATGAAACAAATGAATGGGAAGATAGATAAAATGTGGAGATAATTTCATTGCAACCCTTAAGAGTGACCGCAAGGGCAACCTTAGTCAACGCAAGCTATGCGATCATGCTACACACACTTGAGCCTAACTCTAGGACGTATGCGATGTATTTGCCATATTTCCAGGAAGCCTATGCCTGCCTAAACTTCCATAACCCAATCACTTGCTCTCGCCGCATGAGCGTGCTAGCCGCATACCACCATATCCTACTTCCTGAACGCATGCAATATCCTATCCGTAGGGTGCATACGCTGTGTGATAGCAAACAAAGCTTATCTTTAAGTTCCCCGTTCTTGCCTATGCGTTCCAATCTGCTCTCTCGAGTATTAGATTTGGGTTTTAGACTACTCTCTCAAGTATGCCTAAATGATGAATGAAGCGCTCATAAGACAAGGTAATCGCATAAACTTTGCTCACATAAGATTATTCCTATTTCTAGTGAACAATAACTTACACTGCTTAATGTGACCAACCATTTACCCTCTCGGGCAGTTAGTTATTGCTGACTTTACTCATAGACAAGCGTTGCATCCGCCTATAGACAGGGGTTGCTACAGCTTCACACTAAGCAAATAAGGTTTACTCACATACTCACGCAACGCACACCTCTCGGTGGTTTGCTACATGCATCATATCCCTAATCCACATGACTAAGTATATGATACTCTAGCAATCTCACTAAGTGATGCAATGAAAGTTAAAGATGCTAAGTAAAGAAGACGAAGATGGATTTAAAGGAAGCACAAAAATGCATTGAACACGTCATGTATTAATTTCTTAATCACAAAATGTAATACAATACAATATAAGAAAAGAAGAGAAAATAAAATGATCGGCTGGAAGCAATGACTTGCTTCCAGCGAATGTGCGTCAAGGCTACCGATGGTGCCATGGATTTGTGAAGGAGCTGACTCTCTCCAGATCTAGCTTTGGTCGTCATTGGGAATGGAGGAAGGAGGTGAAGAATTCTCAAGCTTCTTCTCATGCATTTGCCTGGATTGCAAGGATCCGCCCTAAGGCGAACCTCAGGCGAAAACCTTGGATTCAACCTTGGGCGAAAACCCTGGATGAGTTAAAATTCTGCTCATCAGCTTCTTTATATAGAGCTTAGATCATCGATAGCATTAATGGACTGCTCTGATTTTGACATTCGTGGCGCGTTCAGTCCTTTCTGAATCTCTGCTGCTAATGGCGTGGTAGGTGAGATGTCAACATCATCTTTTTTATTTTCCCGAGAGATGCATTGATGCGTTCATTCCACCAACCTTGCGTTGATCCCTTTATCATGCATTATCGTGTAGCTGCAATCATGCAATGACCGCATTCGCTTAATACTGCAACTCTACACGATGACTGCAATCGCTTGACAAGCGCAACTCCCATGCGTTGGATGCATGCGGCTGATTACTGCAACACCCATGCGTTGATCGAATAATGGGTTAGCCGAGATTCATCATGCTGAACGACGCAAGCTCATTTTATCATGAATTCCTAACATAATTGCCGCATATTCTGCATAACAGTCCTCATAATTCTAAACAAAAGGCCTACGATGACATGCATTTCTGCATGTCATCACACCCCCAAACTTAGAATCATGCTTGTCCTCAAGCATGCGTTATACTCAAGAAATTCTAACTCACCTTCTGGCTTTCCTTTGTGATGACCAACTTCTCAGAATATAATTTCCTCATGCCTCTAACCATCGCTGCAATGCTCTCTTCCACTTTGGCTGCTTCTTAAAAAGATCTTTTCTAAGTTTAGATCTGGCAAGCCTTTGCTCAAAAACTTTATATTCATTCATTACAACTTTGCGTTAAGCTTTTGAGAATGCGTTCGCTCAAAATACTTTAAAATTTTGCGATTACTTATTCAAATGTGGCGTTGAACCTGGTTACGCCCTTCGTTTTGGCTTACCCCCACGTGTGTCATACGGGCATCCAACTTCGGTTGTGTAGGTGACATAACCATACACCCCTCCAGTGAATCTGAGAAGGTTGAAGTTGTCCAGGAAGTACATTGATCCATGTATTTTCACTTGAGAAACACGATTTCGTCCCCTAAGATCCAACACATTGAGTGTTAAAGGACGTCATGGATGAACTCATGGAGTGACTAATCGATGTGGATATTGGGTTCTTATATCCCCGACATAGGTGCTCTTTGTAGGAGGGGTTGTACCACGAAGTAGCGATTTTGACAACTCATGAAGGACAATGAATAGTGTAACACCCCACATTTTTTTTATTTATTAATGTAATTTTAGTATTTTTATTATTTGAGGGCATTTTTGGAATTTCTGATGGAATAACGCATGCGATTATGCGTTGGAATCCACGCGATCGAAGCCATGCATTGAAGGATGAAAAGAATTCTTCTGTTGTACTGCACACCGAGGAGACTTATTGTTACACCTACAAAGAGCAAATGCACCACAACTAAGGAAGCAGCCATATATCCAAAATAACAATAAAAATAAAAATGACCTAAACTAAGAAAACAAGTTAAAGATGAAGTAGAAAACGTCCCTGGAAAAATAGGAGTGTTATCACCGCAAGGAGTCTTCCATGCAGGAGATTACTCTTAACTGCTTGGGTCAAGGAGCTTACCCTAACCATTGGAACTTCCGGAAATTGTTGGGCGCATGCGGCTACCATGTGCTTAAAATTACCTTCAGCTCATACGACTGATTGTCCTTCTACCTTAGGGTCAATACTGGCTTTTGGCTCATTGCCTACACCTCAATATTGTTTGCAACCTGTCGTACAAGCTGCAATACTCCTAAGATAAAAAGGTTGCCTACAGAGACACAAAACTCAACAAACAATTAGCTGCCAAGTCCCCGGCAACGGCGCCAAAAACTTGATGATGAGAAATTAGATGTCAATTACTCGACAACTAAAATTCCGTGGACGCAATATGCGATGCATATTCTTAAAGTATGCATTGATTGTCATGCGTCGATGGTCATGCGTTGGAATGACTATGCGTTAACGAATGTATGCGATGACCATGCGTTCTGTCACAAGTTTTCTTGCGATCACGCCAAGTATAACACGAACACAAGTTTCTCGGGTGATCCGAGGTCGAACTCAGGAACTTGTAGCTAGATATATGCGGTAATGTGCATGTGGTGATTTGAATAAAAGATTGATGAGGAGGTTTCTAAGCTAACACTACTCCTAATCCTAACTAACAAACAACGCAATGAAAATATGAAAGAGAGATAGATGCATGACAACTCATGACATGAAACAAATGAATGGGAAGATAGATAAAATGTGGAGATGATTTCATTGCAACCCTTAAGAGTGACCGCAAGGGCAACCTTAGTCAACGCAAGCTATGCAATCATGCTACACACACTTGAGCCTAACTCTAGGACGTATGCGATGTATTTGCCATATTTCCAGGAAGCCTATGCCTGCCTAAACCTCCATAACCCAATCACTTGCTCTCGTCGTATGAGCGTGCTAGCCGCATGCCACCATATCTTACTTCCTAGACGCATGCAATATCCTATCCGTAGGGTGCATATGCTGTGTGATAGCAAACGGAGCTTATCTTTAAATTCCTCATTCTTGCCTATGCGTTCCAATCTGCTCTCTCGAGTCTTAGATTTGGGTTTTAGACTACTCTCTCAAGTATGCCTAAATGATGAATGAAGCGCTCATAAGACAAGGTAACCGTATACACTTTGCTTACATAAGATTATTCCTATTTCTAGTGAACAATAACTTACACTGCTTAATGCGACCAACCACTTATCCTATCGGGCAGTTAGTTATTGCTGACTTTACTCATAGACAAGCGTTGCATCTGCCTATAGACAGGTGTTGGTACAGCTTCACACTAAGAAAATAAGGTTTACTCACACACTCACGCAACGCACACCTCTCGGTGGTTTGCTACATGCTTCATATCCCTAATCCACATACTAAGTATGCGATACTCTAGCAATCTCACTAAGTGATGTAATGAAAGTTAAAGATGCTAAGTAAAGAAGACGGGGATGGATTCGAAGGAAGCATAGAAATGCATTGAACACATCATGTATTAATTTCTTAATCACAAAATGTAATACAATACAATATAAGAAAAGAAGAAAAAATAAAATAACCGGCTGGAAGCAATGACTTGCTTCCAACGGATGTGCGTCAAGGCTGCTGATGGTGCCATGGATGGGCAAAAGAGTTGACTCTCTCCAGATCTTGCTCCGGTCGAAGGCTCCGGTCGTCACTGGGAATGAAGGAAGGAGGTGAAAAACACTCAAGCTTCTTCTCACGCATTTGCCTGGATCGCAAGGATCCACCCTAAGGTGAACCTCAGGCGAAAAACTTGGATTCAACCTTGGGCGAAAACTCTGGATGAGTTGAAATTCTGCTCATCAGCTTCCTTATATAGAGCTTGGATCACCGACAGCATTAATGGACTACTCTGATTTTGACATTCACGGCATGTTTAGTCCTTTCTGAATCTTTGTTACTAACGACGTGGTAGGTGAGATGTCAACATCATCTTTTTTTATTTTCTCGAGAGATGCGTTGATGCGTTCATTCCACCAACCTTGCGTTGATCCCTTTATCATGCGTTATCGTGTAGCCGCAATCATGCTGTGACTGCATTCGCTTAATACCGCAACTCTACACGATGACTGCAATCGCTTGACGAGCGCAATGCGTTGGACGCATGCGGCTGATTACCGCAACACCCATGTGTTGATCGAACTCGTTCGCCTTTGCGATGGAGAGTTTCTCCGCATGCGGTCGTCTATGCGGTGGTCCGACTTTCGCGTTTGTGTCCATTTCCTGCGTTAGCTACAAAAATAGAACATTGAACGCAGAATAACACATAATAATAGGTTAGCCGAGATTCATCATGCTGAACGATGCAAGCTCATTTTATCATGAATTTCTAACATAATTGCCGCATATTCTGCATAACAGTCCTCATAATTCTAAATAAAAGGCCTAAGATGACATGCATTTCTGCATGTCATCACACCCCAAAACTTAGAATCATGCTTGTCTTCAAGCATGCGTTATACTCAAGAAATTCTAACTCACCTTCTGGCTTTCCTTTGCGATGACCTGCTTCTCAGAATATAATTTTCTCATGCCTCTAACTATTGTCGCAATGCTCTCCTCCACTCTAGCTGCTTCTTAAAAAAGATCTTTTATAAAGTTTAGATCCGACAAGCCTTTGCTAAAAAACTTTTTATTCATTCAACGCAACTTTGCGTTTAGCTTTTGAGAATGCGTTCGCTCAAAATACTTCAAAACTTTGCGATTACTTATTCAAATGTGGCATTGAACCTGGTTACGCCCTTCGTTTTGACTTACCCCCACATGTGTCATGCGGACATCTAACTTCGGTTGTGTAGGTGACACAACCATACACCCCTCCAGTGAATCTGAGAAGGTCGAAGTTGTCCAGGAAGTACACTGATCCATGTATTTTCACTCGAGAAACACGATTTCATCCCCTAAGATCCAACACATTGGGTGTTAGAGGACGTCATGGATGAACTCATGGAGTGACTAATCGATGGGGATATGGGTTCTTATATCCCTGACATAGGTGCTCTTTGTAGGAGGGGTTGTACCACGAAGTAGCGATTTCGACAACTCATTAATGACGATGAATGGTGTAACACACCGAATGTTTTTATTTATTAATGTAATTTGAGTACTTTTATTATTTGAGGGCATTTTTAGAATTTTGAACTTCAAGTGTAATTGCAGGAATTTAATTATTGATGTTGAAATTATTCGATTTGAAAATTAATGGCGGGAACTAATTTTATTTTGGGAAGGAAAGGAAATAAAGAAAATAAAGTAGAATAAAGAAAAGAATAAAATAAAGTTTATTTTATTTCCTTTTTAGTTTTATTATTATTATTATTTTTATAAAAACAAAATTTCCCTTCTCCTTCTTCATCGCCGCACGCCCCCCATCTCTGTTTTCGTTTTCCCCTTGCCTTTCACGTGCCCTAGCAGCCACCTCAACTCCCGCCGTTTAGACCAAGCCGCATGCTGTCATCGACGTCGTCAAGCCACCTTCTCGTGCCGTCGACCAAGTCAACAGCGTCCAATCACCCGATTTGTTCGCCCAGCCCTCACGCCAGCTCACCGTCGAGTGGAGTTGTCCCGTCGGTTCGCTCGCGCCAGATCTGCCCAGCCGTTCCCGATTGACGTCGCGCTGGATTCTGCGAGCCCTGAAGCCGACCGTTCGTGCTTCAGATCGGTCGCGCATCCGTCCGTTCCAGCACGCCATTCGTCCAGTCAGCGCCAGATCGTTTCGTCCGTTCCATCCACACCATCTGTTCGCCTCTGCCACCAATGTCGTCGTTGGGTTTCGCCGGATGTGGTAGTTTTGGGTAGGGGTGATCATCAGCTGGTTGGAGTCGGTTTTTCGATCAGACCAATCCTGAACCGATCAGGATCGGTTTGGAATATATCCAAACCGGTCTCGCCCGACAAATGAACAAAAACACGACCGGCTGACTGATCGGTCGGTTGGTCAGATTTGTCGGTTAGAGTTATACTTTTTATTTATTTATTTATTATTTATTTTTGCCTTTTTTCTTCTTTTAAAAGAAATTATATTTATTTATTAAAATTCTAAGAAAAATTGCAATTATAAATTATAAATCATTATAAATTTTTTTGGCTTATAAATAGAAAATTTTAATAATAAAAAAAACCAACTATTTATTAACTTCCTTATGAATCATGTTTAGTTTTTTCTTTTAATTTGTGATTGTGAGTCAAAATTCAAGATACTATTTCACATTTTATTATTTTAATACTTATAGAATAGAGCTAGCTAGAGGTATTAAAAATAAGATATCGTTGATATGATTTGATTTGACAACCCTTAATATTTAACAATTAACATGTACATTGTTTGAGATTATGTTAGTGCTCGCTTCGCTTACTTGCTTAAAAAACCTTTAATACATATTACATATATAATTGAAAACAAAACTAATATGAGAGTCGAGAGTGTACGTCACAAAGAGAAATGTCACATGACACATAGTCACACTCACATACAATACAATCAAACTAGAAATTACAACATAAAGTCAATTGTCAAATACAACCCAATTATAATAAAATCAAATGATAAATGCTTAATCGTTAACGGATAACTTTGCAAAATCTGGAAGGTCTTGAATGTCTTTTTCATTGTCCATAATTGCTCTGAATCCTGTATAATTAAGATTAAGAAGAGAAAGACAATCTCATTAAGATTTTAATCTAACAAGTTACAACTAAAAAATACAAATGATGAATAAATGCCTTCTTCAAATAATGAAGCTTCTTCCATGTCATGCTGAACTTCAAGATCTATTGGACCAGAATTTAGCCAATTTTGAGTACAAATGAGAGCCTCAACTGTTTTTGGAGCTATGTGATAAATCAACAACACGTCCTCTTGTACTAAAAGCCGATTCAGACGCTACAGTAGATACTGGAATTGCCAAAATATCTCTAGCCATACGACTAAGAACCTCAAACCGATGACTGTTATTCTTCCACCATTGAAGTATGTCAAAATCACCTTCATTCTTAACATTCGCTTCCAACAAATAAATATCAATCTCTGACCTCTATTCGAAAGGTGTAGTCTCATCGCCTTCAAAATCAAGATCAATTGTATCATAGACAAAGTCTTCACCCACCTTTTCAGTTGGATCACAATCAATCATGGTCTCCGAGGCTGGGACAATTGGTGTATTAATAGCAGTACTACCACCCCCACTCCCACTCTGAGTATGAGTAATACTGTACTCATGAAAGAGACGTCTACAATATTGTTCCACTACATTTCCCATAGATTTGGCAATCTCTAACCCAAAAAATTTTTTAAGACAAAAAGATACAAACCTTAGCTTTTTTCGAGGATCTAGCACAATACAACATACAACAACAGATTATTTTTTTCATTGTTCCCCCAATACTTCTCAAATTTGGCCTTCATGCTATTGATCATTCCAACTAGCATTGCATTTGCACTACCAGCATTCAAACGTAAACAATTCTGAACCACTGTAATCTGACGAAAAACCATATTCGAAGTGGTGTACAAAGACTCTGAAATTTTCAATGTCACATCATAAAAGACTTTTAAAAACCTAATCAACATCTTAATATTTGTCCAATCTTCCTTATTTGGTGACTAACCGTGTCTATAAGAAGCATTTTCATCTTCTAATCTATCAAAAGCCTTTTCAAACTTTACAGTTTCCTCAAGTATCAAATATGTAGAGTTCCATCTAGTGGGAACATCAAGACACACATAACTCTTACAAGAAATTTTTTCAATTTCAATACACTTTTTAAATTTCAAAAAACGTGCAGGAGAAGATCTTATAAACCATACAACATATCGAATCCTTTCAATGCAATCATTATGTTCCTTAAAAGCATCACATACTATGAGATTTAATATATGAGCACAACAACAAACATGCAGAAATTCTCCACCAAACAATAATCCCTTATTGAATCTTTTCAAAAGATAAGCAATGGCAGTATCATTTGAGCTTGCATTATCAACAGTTAAAGTTATTACCCTTTCAATGCCCCAATCCTTCAAATTCTTTTCGATGGTTTTACCAATAGTATCACATTTATGATTCTCAACTGGACAAAAACTAAGTATTCTTTTATGTAATCTCCAATCAGAATCTATGAAATGGGCAGTTAGGACCATGTAATTTATATTTTGTCCCGATGTCCAACAATCCATAGTGAGAGAAACTCTATACTTCCTATTCACAAACATGTCTTTCAAATGCTTTTTCTCATTAACATACAACTTAAGCACATCTCTAGCCACAGTAAACTGAGACGGAACAACAAATCTAGGTTGACTTGCACATGTTAATCTATCAACAAATTTCTTAAATCCTTTACCCTCCACAAACTTGAATGGCAATTCGTCAACAATTACTATTTCAACCAACGCTTCCCGACAACTCTCTAAACTATATGACTCACATACAAGTTGTTATGTATTATCCCCAATATTGTCTTTGGCTTTAGTTTTGAAAGATAATGTCATTTGGGTTGGATCTCTCTTTTTCTAGTAAGGGTATTTTTTTACAATTTTCCAAATGATTCTTCATAGTCCCAGTACCATTACGTTTGGAATGACATGCATTAATAACTCCATAGTACTTACATTGAGCATGAGGGTCTTTAGGATCATCTTTTAGCTTCTCAAAATGATCTCAAACCATGGATTTTTTCACCGCCTTCCTTCTTTTCGATGGATTTGGAACATCTAATGTCTCATTTGCTGAATCAACATCAATGATATTTGTATTGACATTCGTTTCTTCTACATCTCGTTCATTTTTTTGAAGCATCAGTTTCAGTTCCATCAAACTCCATATCCGTTGAATCCATATACCTGAACCACAACATGACAGACGTCGTCACTCGTCAGTATCACACAATTCACAAAAATTCAAAGGATTTCAGCTTTACTTAAACTCAGTATTCAGTAAGATTGTTAAGTCAATCACTAACCACACATCCATAAATCAAAGTCAATCCATAATTTCCATTGTTTTCAAACTAATTTCTATTTAGAATACATTACAAAATACAAAGAAGTTCTCATCCTTTCTCTGTCTGAAAATCGTGAACACACCAAGTCAATCCATAATTTCCATTGTGTTTCAAACTTGGTGTGTTCACAATAATAATAATAATGATAATATACATTACAAAATACAAAAATTTAAACTTGGTGTGTTCATTATTATTATTATTATTATAAGCTTAAGATGACCATTTAGAATACATTTCAAAATACAAAGAAGTTCTAATTTCCATGGGATTAAAGTTTGAAAGAACGGCTGAAAATCGGACCTGGGGCTGAAAATCGAAAGGAAGGTATCTACAGTTGCACGAAGACGAGCACGAAGACGTGCGAAAGGAAGGAAGGAATAACACGACTGTGACTGAGAACAGCTACAAAGAACTGAAGAAGACGAGCAACGACATTCGGTTGCCTCTGAAAATCGGACCCTCCACAATTTGCAAGTGAATGAGAAGGATTATTAGCAAGCAAGGAAGAGGAACGGAAGAAGGAAGAAGAAGAAGGCCGGAAGAAGAAGCTCGAAGAAAACCCTAACAATCTGTTTGTGGCGTGTGGTCGGAACTCACGGACGAATTATTATTCAATTATCTAATATATTAATATATAATATTTTTTTTAAATGTCGGTCAGACCCGACCCCTTGTGTGCCCGATCGAAATCTAATTTAGAGGGTAACTTTGAAACCGACCCTCGCTGATTTGTTTGGATTTTTGACCGGCCGCCCTATTTCGGCCGGTTTAGGTCGGTCGTGTCGATTTATCAGTCTACCATGCTCGCCCCTAGTTTTGGGTAAGATCGGTTGAGTTTTAAAGGTTCTTGTTGCCCATTAAATTTTGGATTCCTTTTTGGTTGATGCTGGTTATATTTGGAATTTAGATCCAAGATTAGATTAACTTCGGAGTGCAAAATGTGCTGTCCAACGGATTTGAGTTCGTTCGGCAAGTAGTTTGGTAAGCGTCGTGATCCTTGTTGTTGGTTGTTGGACACCTATTGATTATTGGACTAAATGATGGTTTAATTTTAAGTATTTTGAAGGTTCCAAGTCGTCGTCCATTGAGTTTTAAAATCTATTAAGAGGAGATTTTGGAGTCGAAATCTTGCGAGTGTTTGTTGATCAAGTTTCGTTTGGGTAAGTTAATTGGTGATCGTTGGATTAAATTTGTATGTTTGGGTCCTGGTCCCAAAGACTGAAATTTAGTATTATGTCTGTATTAGAGGACTTAATTCAAGATTTATTTTGTTGGAGATCATTAGCTTGGATTAATATCTGAATTTGACTTTGAGGTAAGTAATCTTACTACTGGAAATGCCCACGAGCCAGACACTCGATATATGCTAGCATAATAGATGAATATCAGGACAGAACGGTAGCATGATAAACGAAAAGTATAGTATGACCGATATATCTTCTTGTATGAGTGATGACATGCAGAAATGCATGTCATCTTAGGTCTTTTACTTAGAATTATGAAGGTTGTTAGGCAAAAATTGCATCGATCATGATAGGAATTCACAAGAATATGAGTTTGTGTCGATCAGCATGTCGAATCTCAGCTAACCCATTATTTTGCATAATTATGCGTTCAATGTTCTATTTTTGTAGCTAATGCAGGAAATGAACGCAAACGCGGAAACCAGACCACCACATAGACGACTGCATGCGAAGAAACACTCCATCGTAAAGGCAAACGCATCGATCAACGCATGGATGTTGCGGTAATCAGTCATATGCGTCCATTGCATGGGAGTTGCTCTCGTCAAGCGATTGCTGTCATCATGTAGAGTTGCGGTATTAAGCGAATGCAGTCGTTAAATGATTGCGGCTACGCGACAATGCATTCTAATGGGATCAACGCAAGGTTGGAGGAATAAACGCATCAACGCATCTAACTCGAGAAAATCCAAAAGGCGATGTTGACATTTCACCTACCACGCCGTTAGTGGCAAAGGTTCAAAAAGGACGAACGCGCTGAACGTCAGATTCAGAGCAGTCCAACTAATGCTATCGGCGATTCAAGCTCTATAAATATAAGTCAATGAGCAGAAATTCAAGTATCCGAGGTTTTCACTTGAGGTTCGCCTAGGGCGGATCCTTGCGATCCAGACAAACGTGTGAGAAGATGGCTGAGAGTTCTTCACATCCTTCATCCATTCTGAGTGACGACTGGAGCCTTCGATCGGAGCTAGATCTCGAGAAAGTCAGCTCCTCTGCCCATCCATGGAACCACCGACAGCCTTGACGCACATCTGCTGGGAGTAAATCCTTGCTTCCAGCCGATCATTTCCCTTTCCTTTCTTTTCTCTTATTGTATTGTATGACATTTTTGAATTAAGGAATTAATACAATCTATTTTCAATGCATTTCTCTATTCCTTCGACTCCATCTCCATCTTTTTTGCTTAGCATTTTTACCTTCATTACAACACTTAGTGGGAGTGCTTGGGTATTGCATACTTAGTCATATGGATTAGGGATATGAAACATGTAGCAACCCATCGAGAGGTGTGCGTTGCGCGAGTGTGTGAGTAACCTTATTTGCTTAGTGTGAAGCTGCTGCAATGCTTGTTTATAGGCTAACGCATTGCTTGTCTATGAGTAAAGTCAGCAACAATCAATTACCTGGGAGAGTAAGTGGTTGGACGCATTAAGCAATGTATGCGTTATTGATAACGGGCAGAAATGCACGTTATTATAGTGCTAAATCCTTAAACAATGTTGGATTGCGTTAATGAAATATGTTAAATTGCGTCCATTAAACATAAATTCTATAATATTGCGGTCGCATGCGTCCAATGCATTAGAGCAGTTGATCTTTATATTTTTGTGCAGAATAATGCGTTAACGCAATGCAAAGAATGCGATCATAGGAATACATTGGTCGAGCGCAACTTCACCGCAAGACTTTGCGTTGATCGTGCTCGCAAACATTCACCTAAGAAGAATCACTGCAACATGGTGGACGCATCCGGACGAAAGGAAAATTAAGATCGATGGGACAGAAAGCTGATGGTCGTCAGATCCAAATTAAGTTGACAGCCGATAACGGTCACAAAGTACATCCAGTTTTATCGGTGACAATTATCCAGCACATCAGTCAGGAATTAAAGCTGTCCCATCTATACAACCAGGAGAGAGAAGCCGCTTTTCACCTTTGATGCCCTATAAATACCAAGTGCATTCTTTAGAGAAAGGGTTAAGCAGTCGATTACTTCACCACCATCAATAGTTCATACCTCTGTTCATAGTTTTCTTTTCCATTTTACGGCGGAGCAAGAGAAGAGTGGTGACACCGGAGATTGTCCAAGGCAGCTCGAGAGAGAACCTTGGGGCGTAAGAGTAGAGAGCGGGCTGACTCTCGCGAAAGCGAGAATATCTTTAGAGCACGAGTAGAAACAGTGTAATGCTTGGCAGCAAGAAATTGCTCCAGGCTCTTTACTATACTTGCATTGTTATTATGTACTTCATCTTATATCTATTCAATGGAAGTTCTATTTCTGCATCTGCTCACTCTCTTAATGCGCATGAGTAGCTAAACTAGTTGAATGGGTTGAGAGGAACTAAGCTAATATGATCTAGGAAGTTCATTGCTTGCAATTGTCTTGTTTTATGTTGTGAAAAATACCCCTTTAGAGTTACTCGAGAAAGAATCTAAAGAAAGAACCTAATATCTCGAGAAAGTTAGGTTAGAATCTGGACTCGAAAGAGCAAGATTAGGCTTGCATAAACAAGAGATAGAGACTTAGAGATAAGCTCTATTTGTCAACTTGCATCGCATACATCCTAGGAATAGAAATGATATTATGTGGTCGCATATTTGTGTGAATGTCATGTTGTCATCGCATAAATAGAGATAGAGGTTTATGTGTAAACCCTGTAGACTTATCGCGTATTTATCGCATGCGTTCTAGCCTTAGAAGTCATGACATTCACGCGGAGAGATGGTTTACTATTGTATGCATGTTGCATGATCGCAAGGCATGAACGCATCCTAGGGAGTGTTAGCCGAAATCTTTCTCAACCCGTTCACCGCATATTCATCGTATTTCCCGTTTACCAACTCTTTTCAAACTCTGCTGCATTCGTTACTATTTTCATTAATGCAACAACAACCCAACACTTATTTATTCAACTGGTTACCGCAAGTTTTCATAAAATTCTCCAACGCAACTATTTTCACAAGTCCCTATGTTCGACCCTGAACTTACCAGGAAACTTAGAGGAATTTACACTTGGATTCCTCTGGGGAAATTTTTTGATCCATTTCTTTAGTCTTTAGGGAGCCAAAGCTTGACTTTACTAATAAAAAAAGGCTGACGCAGGAGCGAAGCCACTTGAGTGCACAACGCAATCTACCAACACATATCATCCATAATTTCCACTCCATAAAAATTCAAGAACCAAGTTTTTGTCACCCCTAAATTTAAACAATGCTTTTTCTCAAGCATAAGCTAAATATTCCTTTAGTAAGTTAGCATAAGTTAGATTTCTCAAGGATACTTCGTTCAAATCCTATATGTTAGAATTTCTTTAAGTCTTATTCAAATATCTTCCTAAAATACTTCTAAGACTTAGGGATTGCAAGCTTAACTTTCAAAAGAACTTTACTGAATTTCGGAACATCGCATGATTTATTTCAAAAAGAAAATTTTCCACCGGGTGTCAAATGATTTATCCTTGCACAAAAATTTCTTCATTACTATTTTTTTCTGACCTTGCGCCGATCCCAGTGCCTTGCCTTCGTTTTGGCTTGCCCCGGGTGTCATGCGGACATCCAACTACGAGCAATGCACTCTTTCTCAGACTAAACTCATACCAACTTGGTAGTGGAGTTGCGGTCATTTATTTATCCGTTGATCCTGGTGACTTACTTTCGTTTTGGCTTGCCCCCACGTGTGTCATGCGGATATCCAACTACCGATAAGTGCCTTTCACAACTTAACTCTTATCAACATGGTTTTCCCATTGCATTGACATTAGAGTTGTAATTCAAAATTTATTATTATTTTTTTGTAGATATATTTTTTTAGCAAGGTCGGAAACAAATACCCCCCCCCCCCCCCAAATTTAAAATATGGCAATGGGGGCAATGGGGGGGGGGGGGGGGGGGGGGGGGGGGGATGGGGGGATGGGGGGAATGCGATGGGTAAAGAAAGGGGGGAAAATTTGAGAGAAAGGGGTGAGGAGGGGGGGATTTACGTTGACTCTAGTATATATGAAAGAGATAGAAGTATATTTTTTATCATTAAAATCATACTTGGCAAAGAATACATGCGGTAAACTACTAAAGTTATCTACTTGTGATATGTTTGCAGTAGTCAAGAAGGATGCGGTGATAAAACTTTGAAAAGTAATATGCAATGTGATAGCGCAAAATTTGAAGTAAGGATAAGGAAGAGTACACCCCCAAATTTAGCGTTTGTTGCCTGCATTGTATTGATGCATCCATCTTGCAGTGATCATTCTTTGTTGGGTTGTAGTGATGGAATAAGATAAGTGCTACTTCGCGTAACATTTCCGCAATCTAGTACCTCGATCGTTGTAAGGAAAACAAAGAGAGGATCAAATTATTTTAAACAAAATAATAGGCATTTTTTCCCATTAGAAATAGAAGTGAAAAATGAAAAGATAGTAAAGTAAGGATAATTCTGAGTAGTGGAGAAAAGAGCTGAAGACTTGAGATTTTCCAAAACTTTGTGTCCTTGATAAACTGCGATCATCTGATAATGCAAGGACCACCTACTTCCTTCTTCATTCAAGGTCTCTTAATTCCATGGAATCGACTTGGCGATGGCAGTCTTCTCCATGGTATGCCTTTACTCATTGCCCATTGACCTTGAATATGTTGGTTCCGTCGTTATTTGATAATTCCACCGCGCCATGCGGAAGTACTTGTCGAATTATGAACGATCCAAACCAACGAGACTTCAGCTTTCCTGGGAAGAGTGCAGACGTAAATTGAAAAGCAAGACTTTCTGCCCGACTTGGAGGTTCTTACTGCATATGCGTTGATCATGCCAGCATTTGGTGCGCTCTTTATAAATTTTCGCATTTTCATATGCGTTGTTCCTCCATTTTTTCTAGCTCGACCAGTTGTAATTTCCGCTCTTCCCCTGCTTTCTTCAAATCACAATTCAGTTTCTTGACCGCCCACAATGCTTTATATTCCAGCTCTAAAGGCAAGTGACACACCTTGCCGAATACCAAATCATAAGGGGACATACCTATTGGTGTTTTAAATGCGGTCCGGTATGCCCATAACGCATCATCAAGCTTCATTGCCCAATCCTTCTGCGAAGGTTTGACTACCTTCTCAAGTATCAATTTAATTTCCCGGTTGGACACTTCAGCTTGGCCATTTGTTTACGGATGGTATGTTGTGGCCACTTTGTGGAGGATATTGTACTTGCGCAACAACTCCTTTATATTGTGGTTGACAAAATGTGATCCTTCATCACTTATGATGGCACGGGGAGTGCCAAAACGCGTGAAAATATTTTTTTTTAGGAACTGGGAGACTACCACCACATCACTTGCGGCGCATGCAACTGCCTTTACCCACTTGGAGACATAATCAACGACCAATAGAATATAGTGCTTACCGTTTGAAGGAGGGAATGGTCCCATTAAATCAATCCCCCATACGTCAAATAGTTCCAATTCCAAGATAGTATTTATTCGCATTGCGTTCTTCCATGAAATGTTGTCGATGCGTTGACACCGATCACATTTCATTGTGTAGTCAGCAGCATCCTTAAATAATGAAGGCCAGAAGAATCCACTTTGTAAAACTTTGGCTACAGTACGTTGGCCTCCAAAGTACCCTCCATATGACGAATCGTGGCACTGCAATAATATGCGTTGTTGAACAGCATCTGGGACGCATAATCGAATGATTTGGTCTACACCTCTTTTATACAGATTCGGCTCATCCCAATAATAGTGTCTGCATTCATTCTTGAGCTTCTTCTATTGATGGTAGGTGTAATCTTTAGGAAATTGTTCACAAACCAAATAATTAACGATGTTCGCATACCAAGGCAGTTCTTCTATGCAAAATAGCTGCTCGTCCGGGAACACGACACTCACTTCAGATTCATTGCGGTCAACCTTAGGATTTTCTAACATGGACAAGTGATCCGCAACTTGATTCTCTATCCTCTTCCGATCAATTATCTCAATATAAAATTCTTGAAGGAGGAGAACCCATCTGATCAACCTTGACTTTGCATCCTTCTTTGTCATCAAATATTTGATTGCCGAGTGATCAGTGTGAATAAGTACCTTTGTTCCCAATAGATATGCCGGGAATTTTTCCAACACAAAAATCACAGTCAGGAGCTCTTTTTCAGTGGTGCTATAATTAAGTTGAGCAGGGTTCAAAGTTTTACTCGCATATGCAATGGGGTGCAAAATAGTTTTCTTCTTTTGCGCTAATGCAGCTCCCATCGCATACTCGCTTGTGTCGCACATGAGTTCGAATGGGAGTGCCCAATCTGGCGTAATCAAGGCGGGTGCGATAATCAGCACATCTTTTAAAATTTTGAATTCGTTGAGGCAATTGTTGTCAAATTCAAACTTCCTATCTGCCTCTAACAACGCACTCAGTGGTCTTTCTATTTTAGAAAATTCCTTGATGAATCATCTATAGAATCCGACATGCCCTAAGAAGCTTCGCACAGCCTTCACGTTGGTTGGAGGTGGAAGCTTTTCAATTGCGTCAATCTTTGCTTTGTCCACCTCTAACCCTTCTCGGAAGACTTTGTGTCCCAACACTATTCCCTCCTTCACCATGAAGTGACATTTTTTCCAATTGAGCACCAGGTTCGTCTCTTCACATCTTTTCAGAATTTTCTCCAAATTGGCCAGACAGACTTCATAAGTGTTCCCATAAACGGAAAATTCATCCATAAATATTTCTACTGAATCCTCGAGATAATTTGAAATGATCGCCATCATGCACCTCTGGAACATGCTTAATGCATTGCAGAGGCCAAATGGCATGCGACGAAAAGAAAATGTCCCATATGAGCAGGTAAATGTGGTCTTGTCTTGGTCTTCAGGAGCTATCATGATTTGATTATACCCGATATATCCATCCAAGAAGCAATAAAAATTGTTCCTTACTTATCTGTCCAGTATTTGATCGATGAATGCCAAAGGGAAGTGATCTTTCTTTGTGGCCGCATTCAATTTTTGGTAGTCTATTCGAATGCGCCATCTAGTGATGGTCCTTTGCGGTATTAATTCATTGTTCTCATTTTGGACTACCGTCATTTCTCCTTTCTGCAGCACACATTGCACGGGGCTGACTCACGTGCTATCTACAATGGGATAGATAATGCCTGCATCCAGCCACTTGATAATCTCCTTTTTGACGACTTCCTTCATCGCAGGGTTAAGTCTGCGTTGATTTTCAATGGTTTGTTTGTGGTCATCCTCAAGAAGAATGTGGTGCATGCAGTACGCGGGGCTAATTCCTCTGATATCAGCGAACGTCCAGCCGATTACTCACACATGCTTCTTGAGAATGCTCATCAATGCATTCTCTTGATCTTTGTTAAGAGTGGAGGAAATTATCACTGGCAACTTCTCATTCTGCCCCAGGAATGCATACTTCGAATGTGTTGGTTGGGTTTTCAATTCAAGTGTTGGTGGTTCCACGAGAGAAGGTTGTGTTATTTTTCTTTCTTCTTTTGGCTCTTCTTATTGTGTTGCAATCAATCCTTCTTCTTTGTTTATTTTTGCTATGATCGCATTGCAGGCAGCTACGGATGCATTGGCATCCTCTTCTTCACACTCTTCATCAGAATTTTCTTCTTCAATCAAATTCAGGTCATCTTCAAAATCTGGCAAGTCTTCCTCATCAGGAAATTTCATGGCACTAATTATGTTAAATTTGAGCTTCTGTCCATTTATGCTCAAAGTGATTTCTCCCTTGTGCACATCAATTTGAGCACGACCCGTTGATAGGAAAGGTCGCCCCAAAATGATGGGCACATCTTTATTGGCCTCATAATCCAAGATGATGAAGTCAGCTGGCAAAATAAATTTATTAATCGTGATCAACACGTCCTTCACCTTACCCTCTAGATGAACCAGAGATCTGTTGGCCAGTTGGAGATTCACGGATGTGGGCACAAGTTGCCCCACATTTAATTGTCAAAAGATTGACAGCAGCATCAAATTTATGCTGGCCCCCAAGTCACACAGGGCTTATCCAATATAGAGTCCTCCTATGGAGCAAGGAATAGTGAAGCTCCCAGGATCACTCATCTTTGGCGGGATAATAGATTTGGAACTTTGCATTAGTACCACCGTGGAAAATTTTCCAGCGCCTCTCTTCTTAGTTACCATGTCCTTCAGAAACTTGGCGTAGGCAGGCATTTCCTCAATCGCTTCACTGAAAGGAATATTAACATGTAATTGTTTTAGCATAGAAAGGAAGCATTGGTTCTCGTTTCATTTGACTTTGAGGTTAACGTAACCTCATGTTCTACTGCTTCATTTTCCTTTTCTTCTTCTTGTGTTGCCGCAATCTCAGGCTCGACTGCGATGGAAATTGTTCTACTCTGGTCCTTTCTTCCTCCCTCCATGGTCTTTCTACTGTGCAATGTCACAACCTGACATTGCTCCTTACCTGATCCTCCTGGGTTGTGTGGAAGCTCGGTTGAACTTGGCAATGCTTCTTGCGGTCTACTTTTGAGCTCATTCGCAATCTGGCTCATTTGCAATTCAAGGTTGCGGATGGACATAGCCTGACTTTGAAGTACTGTTTCATTTTTCTCTATGTATTGCTTCAATAGGCTTTCTAGAGAAGAAGATTGCAGTGGTTGTTGTGAGCTACTTGCTTGGTTGCTCTGTTGACCGTTACTGTGTTGAAAGAATCCTGGTGGCCCTTCTTTTTGCGCCACAGATTGAAAATTTTGTTGTTGATTCTTCCAAGTAAAATTGGGGTGGTTTTTCCATCCAGGGTTGTAGGTGTTTGAAAAGGGGTTGTTCTTTACAAAATATATAGACTGTGGATTTTGCGGGCAATCTTCCATTGCATGCCCATCACCGCAAGGCACACACCTTGCGGTGTTTTGACTTATTACATTAATCTGCCCACCTTGCGGTGTTGGGCTGCTGATCGTCATTCCTTGAATCAAATTCATCATTGCGGTCATTTGGTTTTGCAATGAGACAATAACACCGTTATTTGTGTCAAAATCCTTGAGTCTTAATCTCTGGTCACTCTCCCTCCAATCTTCATGATTCTTGGAGATGCGGTCCAGGATATTCTTCGCCTCATCATAAGTCTTGTCAAGCAGACCACCAGTTACTGCCGCACTGGCAGCGGTTTGCGAAGCAGGATTCAAACCGTGGTAGAAAATTTCCATTTACAGGCAATCTGATAGCCCATTATGCGGACAATCTCAGACCAACCTTTTAAACCTCGCCCAAGCATCGCTGAGCGATTTGTCCATATCTTGTTCAAAATTAGTAATAAGCTTTCTTCGTCTTGCGTTTTCGGTAGATGGAAAATACTTCTTCATAAACTTCTCCACCACATGCTCCCAAGAAGTGATCTCTCCTGGTTTGAGCGAATAAGCCCATTTTCTAGCCTGATCACAGAGAGAAAATGGGAACAACGTTAGTCGAACTTCTTCAGCAGAGACGTTCGGGAACACAAAAGTATTACAGATTTCAATAAAACTTCAGAGGTGGGCATGTGTGCATTGCTATCGTGAGATGTTTTAGGAGTGTATTGTATAGAATAAATAGGAGAAATAAGTTCTAAGTATAAGTGATGCGCTTATGCTTTGATGCGTTTAAGTAATGGTAACGCGTTGGGGCGTTAGTAATATGCACAGAACGCACACAACTCATTCTAATGACGTTCAAGTTTTCCTAAACCAAACCCAAGTATAAATCTAATTTAGGTTTCTGGCAAGTCTAGAGTCGATCTCAAGGATTCAGTTAACCAAACGCAGACCTTGCGTTGTATCTATTGTAGGGGTTTTCCTGTATTATTTACACTAACTTGCTGTGCCTGTGAAAGAAGATACAAAAGCGTTGAGTGGTGAATGATGGGTCATGCGAAAATGGAATTTGAGGTAAGGGGACGTGTCGGTCTAAGATGAATGTACACAACTAAGATGTGATGTGGATGAGATGGGATGATTTGCTTATCTGTTTGTTTATGCGTTAGATCTTATTCAACACTTTTCAATGCGAATAACATACAAAGCCTATCTCTAGGATGCATGCGTCTAACATAGAATGCAGGAAACACCAGTAAGTCTATCTCTAGCTGTACTAGGCGTTCTACTTGATGCAACTTAGTTATTCTTTCGAACAATCTAAGTTAAAGATGCTTTTACCAAGTTGTCAAGTTGGCTTGGGCGTTAGAATGAACTTGTGCATAAAATATTAATGCATTCAACATAAAAAAGAGATAAACAATAGTAAGTATGATGGATCAAATATATGAATTTTATAAAGAAACAAGGAGTCTTTACAAAAACAATATTCAATCGAATGGAGTGAAAGCGATAAATAAGAAGGAAACTGAGTCAAGCCAAAGAATACAATCTCTTGTAGTTCTTTGGCTCAATCTCGTTGTGTACAATCACTTGTATAGGCAGTGGACGGAGTATCTTTCTCAAGAGTAGTTTCCTTTGCTCCCCGACCGACGGTGGTGGTGGTTCTCAACCTTTTTGATTGTCTCAACACCACGGCACAGCTTCTACAGAATTAAAACTATAACTACAATTTTCAGAGAGTAAGGATCTTGATAATTTTCGAACTCTTAACTCTGGAGGAACTTCATCTATGTATAGGCGTTGGTCACGTACACTTGGTGAATGGGCATTAAAGTCCATTCCCTGGTTGGCCGCTTGACTCTTGGAAGCTTTTCAGACGCCGCCTGCTGCAGGTGCCCATACTTGCAAGTGGTGATGTGACACAATCAGCCTGGAGCAATGAATCTTCTCTACGTTGAACTCCCTCTGATGCATGGCCCATGCGTTAGAGCCTTTCCTGCGGCACTTGTTTAATGCGTTAATGTTAATTCTTGCATTGAAATCCTACAATACAGTGCGTTAGTGTTGCGATATTCAGTAATAAAACTTCTTTTGCATGAGTTTGTTGGTGTTTGAATAAACCATGCGTTTCTACTAAAAATGAGGAGAGTTTATCATTAAAAACCTTAGTTGTTCTAACTTAAGAGCAAAAATAACTTGTATTTCTACAAGTTATCAGCATGCGAATCCTCGCCACTCCTTCCTCCGAATTGACCTGCAGCCTGGATCATCTGCAATATCACCAGTTTCATTTCAAATCTACTTCTGTCTAATGCAGGCCTCATGATTCCTAGAGAGAAATCATAGAGGTTTGGCGATGCAAAGTCCCCAATGGGCCTATTGCGATCATTTGCCAACAGAATCAGATTTACCATGACATTGTTGTTGTTTGATGCTTCATTCCTAGGCTACTCCGCCATCTCTTCTTTATCAGATTATGGTTGTTGTTGACGGTCTCTTAGTCTCCTTTGAAATTTTCTCTCAATCTCCGGGTCGTTCGCCAGAGATTGAGAGTTCTGCAAAGAAATCACAAAAATTACCGTTAACAACTATTTTGCTGAAGTCCCCGGCAACGACGCCAAAAACTTGGTGCTTGAATTTTTTATGGAATGAAAATTATAGATGATATATGTTGGTGGATTGCATTTTGCACTCAAGTTTCCCTAGAGGAATCTAAGTGTAAATTCCTCTGAGTTTCCTGGTAAGTCCAGGGTCAAACACAGAGACTTGTGAAAATAGTTGCGTTGGAGATTTGTATGAAAAATTGCGGTAACCAGTTGAATAAATAAGTGTTGGATTGTTGTTGCGTTAATGAAAATAGTAACGAATGCGACAGAGTTCGAAAAGAGTTGGTAAACGGGAAATACGATGAATATGCGGTGAACGGGTTGAGAAGGGTTTCGGCTAACACTCCCTAGGATGTGTTCATGCTTTACGATCATGCAACATGCATACAATAGTAAACCACCTCTCGACGTGAATGCCACGTCTTCTAAGGCTAGAACGCATGCGATAAATATGCGAAAAGTCTACAGGGTTTACACATAAACCTCTATCTCTATTTATGCGATGACAACATGACATTCACACAAATATGCGACCACATAATATCATTCCTATTCCTAGGATATATGCGATGCAAGTTGACAAATAGAGCTTATCTCTAAGTCCCTATCTCTTGTTTATGCAAGTCTAATCTTGCTCTTTCGAGTCCAGATTCTAATCTAGCTCTCTCGAGACATTAGGTTCTTTCTTTAGATTCTCTCTCGAGTAACTCTAAAGGGGTATTTTGCACAACATAAAACAAGACAATCGCAAGTATTGAACTTCCTAGATCATGTTAGTTTAGTTCCTCTCAACTCATTCAACTAGTTTAGCTACTCATGCGTATTAAGAGAGTGAACAGATGTAGAAATAGAACTTCCATTAAATAGATATAAGATGAAGTACACAATAACAATGCAAGTATAGT
This sequence comes from Benincasa hispida, assembly GCF_027475165.1. NCBI lineage: Eukaryota > Viridiplantae > Streptophyta > Magnoliopsida > Cucurbitales > Cucurbitaceae > Benincasa > Benincasa hispida. The sequence continues at coordinate 47,702,836 of NC_143485.1, read as the reverse complement.
AAAGAGCCTGGAGCAATATCTTGCTGCTAGGTGTTACACTGTTTCTACTCGTGCTCTAAAGATATTCTCGCTTTCGCGAAAGTCAGCCCGCTCTCTGCTCTTACGTCTCAAGGTTCTCTTTCGAGCTGCCTTGGACAATCTCCGGCGTCACCACTCTTCTCTTGCTCTGCTGTAAAATGGAAAAGAAAACTATGAACAGAGGTATGAAATTGTAATGGTGGTGAGGTAATCGACTGCTTAACCCCTTCTCTGAAGAATGCACTTGGTATTTATAGGGCATCAAAGGTGAAAGGCGGCTTCTCTCTCCTGGTTGTATAGATGGGACAACTTTAATTCCTGACTGATGCGCCGAATAATTGTCACTGATAAAGCTGGATGTACTTTGTGACCGTTATCGGCTGTCAACTTAATTTGGATCCGACTGCCGTCAGCTTTCTGTCCCATCGATCTTAATTATCCTTTCGTCCGGATGCGTCCACCATGTTGCGGTGATTCTTTTTGGGTGAATGTTTGCGAGCACGATCAACGCAAAGTTTTGCGGTGAAGTTGCGTTCGACCAATGTATTCCTATGATCGCATTCTCTGCATTGTGTTAACGCATTATTCTGCACAAAAATATAAAGATCAACTGCTCTAATGCATTGGACGCATGCGACCGCAATCTTATAGAATTTATGCTTAATGGGCGCAATTTAGCATATTTCATTAACACAATTCGACATTGTTTAAGGATTTAGCACTATGATAACGTGCATTTCTACCCGTTATCAGTTGTTCACTAGGGATAGTAATATCCTTGCGTCAACCAAGTTCATGCGATTGTCTTGTAGTATATATGCTTCATTCGTCCATTAGGGATACTTGGGAGGGTAGTCTAAGGATAGGATCTAGGTTTGGGAAAGTTAGGTTAGAATCTAGGCTTGGGAAAGTCAGGTCAGAATCTAGGCTCAGGAGAGTCAGATTACAACACATAATACAATAGATAGAAGCTTAGGAATAAGCACTGTTTGCTATTAACCCATCGCATTCTAGAGATAGGATACGATTGAGTGCGGTCACTGCAGCGTTGTGTGCATTTTGCATCATCGCATAGGAAAAGAGTAGAGACTTAGGAATAAGCTCTATGGACACTTTGCATTCAACATATGCGTCCTAGACTTAGGAGCACCACATTTCCATTGGAAAATGATTTGTCGTGCATGAGTGTAGCATGAGTGCATTAACTTGCGTTGACTAGGATTGCCTTCACAGTCACTCTTAAGGGTTACAATCATCTCCGCATTTTATCTATTTTCCCATACATTTATTTCATGTCAAGGTTCGTCGTATCTCTACCTTTCATGCATATTCTCATTGCATTGTCTATTAGATAGGAGTAGGAGTAGGATTAACTTAGCAACATCCCCTCCATTCTTTTATTTATACCGCCGCATGCACATCACCACAATCATATAGTTACAAGTCCCTGTGTTCGACCTCGGATTACCCGAGAAACTTGTGTTGGAATTATACTTGGTTCTAGCGCAAGAACACTTGTGGCAGGACGCATGGTCATTGCATACATTCATTAACGCAATATCATTCCAATGCATGACCATCGATGCATGACTATCAACGCATATCTTAGGAACATGCATCGTATACCGCGTCCACGCGATTTTGGTTGTCGAGTAAAATTGACTTCCAAATTCCCCCCATCAACGAGAATCTGAAAGATTTATTTGTGCACGTAGATACTTGCATGCTAGTAAGAGATGATACTTGATTCACTGAGGTTGTATTTGATATGAGGATATTGAGGCATATATGCATGTTATATATCCATGATGTTGAGGTGTATATGTTTGTTATAAAACCATATTGTGATTATTGTGATGTTGAGACTGTGATAATGTCTTTACTGATTAGTTAGATGCCTAGGATTCACCAGATTGTGTTTCCTTCGGGATTTACCAGATTGTGTTTTTGGGATTCACCAGATTGTGTTTATTTCGGGATCCACCAGATATTGTGTTTCCTTTGAGATTCACCAGATATTGTGTTTTCTTCGAGATTCACAGAGGTTGTGTTTCTTTCGGGATTCACCAAAGGTAGTGGACATACTTAACTACAGTAGGATAGAAACCAGTTTTTCATGTATGTATGTGTCCCATGAGAACTGTAGCAGTTTTTATGTCCCGCCAGAGGTAGGCATCTAGAGGACATAGATGCCTAGCCCGACCCTAGTAGTGGGGTTACTTACTAAGTATTTAATACTCATTCTTTCTCATGTTGTTGTTTCAGGTAAAGGTAGAGATGCACCGACAATTGACAAGCAGAATCCGTGATCGAGCCACTGGGACTAGTTTTATGCTTCCGTTTATGATATTTAGATTTCTTTTCATGTTTTTTTTTCAACTTTCAGTTTTGCTGTTTGAAACTTACTATTAATAATTGTTTTCAGACTTGTTATTATCATTTATGATTTATGGGTACCCCATTATTTGTTTTTAATATTTGAATTTAATGAAGGACTTTTGAATTTACCTTATTTATTTAGCATTTATTTCACCATAAAAGGGTGTCGTTTTAAGTTCCATGCATGCTGTATCTTGTAACGGCCTAACCTAAGTCCTAGGGGGTCGGGTCGTTACAAATGGAATGAATGCGATATAAGATATATCTTGTTCATCTGTACTAATTTTGCGTATGTTTTACTAATTTTTATCTATTTACAAATAATGTGAACTACAGGTTCTTGATTTCATGTTCTTGTTTCTCTGAAGGAAGTTTATTTTGTGGCTCGAGATTTGTTTACATAGATTTATAACATTGTCATTTGGCATATTGGTATGTATGCTCGACAATTCAACTCGTAAGCCAAGCTACATGCATGATTGATAGAATATAATGTTCTATATTTTGCAGAGTCAGCCATTCCCTTGACTCGTACCGATCAGAATCTGACCCCACGAGAAATTGAGCAAAAGGCTGCCGAATTGGAACTTACACATGCCTGATAGCTTGTTCCATGCTATAATAGGTAAAACGAAAGACGAAGCTACAAAAGTATGGTAGAAGGAGAACATGTATATGGACTTTGTGCTTGGATTGGAACCAAATCACCAGTTGGGATGGGTAGATGTTGACTACATTTACATTCCTCTCAATTATCGTCAACATTGGATTATGCTAGTGATCAATGTGAAAATCGGGTGCATATTACTATATGACATACTTTTCATACATCTCATTGCACAATCTTGGAGTATTTCCAGCATCCCTATCCCACACAATACCATCATTAGCAGAATTTTGCAACTTACGTGATAAGAAGCCCGACCTTCAAAACGAAAGAGATAGTTTGAAGCAAGACAGGATCCATACCCTTCAGTATGGTGTTGAACTGTGGACCAATAAATATCTTTACTAAGTATATCTTTTTCCTTCTCAATTTTGACATTGTATAGTTTTGTATATATTATGTTTGGTATAGTTTTTTTATTCAATTCAGTCTCCTCTGTTTCGTTATTCAGTTTCAGTTCTGTTAATAACATCCATAATCAAGTTTTGGTATGTAGCATCGGACATCTTGTATCGAGTATCAACAACAAAAAATAAACCAATTATCTTGTAGATTTGTTTGAAATAATCTCACTTACAAAAAGGTTTTAGACAAATTCCTGATGCAATAATGAATTTAACGTTGTGATGGGAAGGGAAAGTCGTTTGAGTTTCTTGTTTCTATTATTTGTTGTTCAATTTTAAACAATAGAACAAGACGTTGAAAACGTATTAATTTGATTTAACAGAGGAAGGAAGATGTGAAAATAAAAAAAAAACAAAACAAAAAGTTTTTTTTAGAAAAATCAACACTAAATTTGCAATTGAAACTAAATTTAAGATTTATTAAAAGTACATAGACAAAGTTGAACAAACTTCAAAGTATATAGAGACCAAAGTGATATTTTAACCCAAAAAACACAAAAATTTAGATGGAGTCACGTGTTGATTCTGTTCTCAGTTTTACTCGTACCAACTCTAATGGCGTTCAATTTTAGCGGTCTCACCCACATTTGTCTCACACTCAGTCGCTGTTGTCATCGATTATCAACCACCATCACCGTCGACTCCTTGCACTATAGCATCAAGAAAGAACCAACTATACATGTAACAACAACAAAGAACCAATTATTCATTGCAACAACAACAAAGAACCAACCATCTTGTGGGTTTTGTTTGAGGTAATCTCACTTACAAAAAGACTTTAAACTAATTTCTGACGCATTAATGAATATACTGTTGTTATGATGGGAAGGGGAAGTTGTATGACTGTCTTTAAACTAGGTTTCTTCTTGCTACTATTTGTTGTTCCTTTCAAATTAAACTATTGAGTAGGACATGTAAGGAAGTGGAAAAAATGAAAAAGAAAACAAAAAGTTCTTTTAAAAAATCAAGAATAAACTTGCAGTCAAGACTAAATTTAGGATTTATTAAAAGTATATGGACTAAAATTAAATAAGTTGCAAAGTATAGGGACCAAAATGATATTTTAACCCAAAAAACACAAAAATTTAGATCGAGCCCCAAGTCAGTTTGGTTCTCGATTTTACTCATACCGACGCAAATGAGGATTGATTTTAGGGTTCTCTCTTGCATTTATCTCACACTCAGCCACCATCATTCAGCCGTCGTTGTCTTTGACTACTCAGCCACCATCGCCATGAAACACTAGGCTCATCGCCTCTACTTCTATCGATAACAAGGATATGGAGGCCACAACACAAGGAACATTAGGAATCAATGATCAAAGTTGTCTTCACTCAAATAATAATGGGCTTCTTTTTTTTTCTAGCGGGTAATCTCATGGTACCTCTATTATCAATACTTATTTATCTGAAAAATACTTTCATAAACTCCTCTATATGTTCTGTCATAATAGGATTAGTAGATCTTTCTTCGAAAATTTCACAAAAAGACCCAAAAATCCAAAACTTTTCTATCAATGACCTCTTTCTAAAAAATTTTCTACCACTGACCTTTTGCTCATGCGAAATTCCAAAATTACCCCCAATTTTAAAAAACCTTCAAATCATTTAGTATCCCCGGGCTTTTACGAATACTTGACAACGATAGGTCATTTCCTTCATTTTCTCAAAGCATTTCTCTTTGAAGATTTTTCTCTCGAATTTGCTCCCGTTTTCTCTCTGAACTTCAGGCGAGCACTCCTTGCAGGTTTCTCACCGGTCGTCTCTATACACTTGCCACCATCGTCGTGATTTGAAAGGTATGAGACTCTTCTCCTTGAAGAATGCATGTTGATATTCGAGGTTAGACTATCTTTTAGGGTTCAATCGTGTATTCGTTCGTAATCGATCATTGAGAAAATAATAAGCGATCAAATAGAGAATACTAAGTGAATGTTTAGAGAATATTAAGCGAGCGTTTAGGTATTACTAAGAGATTGGATAGAGACTACTGAGCGATCAAATAGAGATTACTAAGCGATAGAATAGAGAATACTAAGCGATCATTTAGATATTTATTGTGTGATCGTTTAGGTTTATATTGTGCGATCGTTTAGCTATCTGTTACACGATTGTTTAAATATTTATTGTGTGATCGTTTAGGTTTATATCATGTGATCCTTTAGCTATTTTTTATGCGATCGTCTAGCTAATTGTTACACGATCGTTTAGATATTTATTGTGTGATCGTTTAGCTATCTGTTACGCGATTGTTTAGCTAACTGTTATGCAATCATTTAGATATTTATTGTGTGATCGTTTAGGTTTATATTGTGCGATCGTTTTAGCTATCTGTTATGCGATCGTTTAGCTAATTGCTACGTGATCATTTTGATATCTGTTATGCGATTGTTTACTAATTGTTGTAGTGTACACGTTTGTCAGATTGGTAAGATGGACATCCCTACTGAGAACTATTTTCCTATTATAGTCTCTTGCCAAGTCCACAAAATTGCCTCTATGATGAAGAATAAGTTGACAGAGATCAGATGTGATTGTATAGGAAAACTACCTTTGGTCCATTGTTGGATATAGATATTGTTTTTAATGGACAACTTTTGCACCACTTTCTATTAAGGAAGGTAGCGGATGCGAACCCAGATGTTCCAACATTCTATGGAAGAAGGTAACATTCTCTCAAGAAGATTTTAACCTGATAACTGGGTTGTGGTCGACCAGGAAAACAGTAGAAAGAGAAACAAGCAGTGAAAGACTGTGAGAACTCATTCTTAGACCGAATGACCCAAATGAAAAGGATAGTTCTTGCAACGATGTGAAGACTGCATTCAAGAAATTAAATTTTACTAATGATGAAGATGTTGTCAAGGTTGCATTGGCACTATTCATCAAAACGATGATGATTGGAAAAGACAAGAAAACCCGATTCGATGTGAATATATTTGGGATTGTCGATGACCTTGAAGTCTTTGTACATTACAACTAGTCTTCTCTCTTTTATAAACGTACATTAAATAGCATGAACACTATCATGTGCGGGAAGAAGAAGGCATATGATTCAAAGAAAGCAGAAAATGATCACCATGCCTTATATTACTGTATAAAGAGATTCACACTTGCATTCCAGATATGTACTTTTGTTTCTGATTCACTTTAATATATATTGAACCTGTGTGTTATGTAAGTGTAACAAAGTTCGTAGGTTTGGGTTTATGGAATTTTGTCCACATTAAGTAAGTTCATAGCCACCAAAGTCATCAAGGTTGCAATTCCTAGAATTCTTAGATGGACTTGTTCTTATGCTCCATTTTACCAATCATTGAGAAATAATGTTTTCCAGCCAAAAAAGTAAATAACCGATCGCTTCTAACTTATTCATTTGTTTATAGTTTCATGCATTTTGACTTGCTCAATTGTTTATGTATAGACTATTATTGTTTGAGATTTGTACCTAGCGCAGAGGAGGTAAGGTACAAGGAGGACCGACTGGAAGGACTTAATGTGGTTCATGTTGTTGGAGAAAAAAGGATCGAAGGGGTTGAACACTCCATCGATACTCACGAGTCCTCTAAGGGGCGCGAAGAGTAAGAGGCAACATGTAAATGTGTAACGTATAGAGTCGAAATCACGTATGTCAGTTCAGACTAACCCACTGAAGGGCAAGAGGCAACAAAAGTCCTCAAGACTTTGTCATTCCAGATACCACAAGGTCTTTAGGGAAGAAATTAAAGAAGTTCACAAAGATTTAACGAACTTGACTACCATGGTCGTCAGATGGGAGATACATTTACTGTCCAACATCATCTAATGGGCCAACAACTGAAAGAAATAAAGATGATAGTCTATCGTCTGAATGAGGTATATATTTTTGTACAATCGTTTAGATATTCTCAAATGGTAACGATCATTTACATAGTCTTAAATGATCGTTTAGATATAGTCTTAAATGATCATTTGGAAAATATAGACGATTGTTTAGAATTATTAAACAGACTTTTAGATAATCTAAACAATCGCATATATTTTCTAAGTGATCGTTTACATATTCTTAAATGATCGTTTAGAAATATAGACGATTGCTTACGATTATTAAATGATCGTTTAGATAATCTAAACGATTGCGTATATTTTTTAAACGATCATTTACATGTTTTTAAATGATCGTTTAGGATTATTAAATGATCGTTTAGATAATCTAAACGATCGCTTATATTTTCTAAGCGATCATTTACATATTCTTAAATGATCATTTAGGATTATTAAACGATTGTTTAGATAATTTAAACAATCGCTTATATTTTTTAAGCGATTGTTTACATATTCTTAAATGATTGTTTAGAAAATATAGACGATCGTTTAGGATTATTAAATGATTGTTTAGATAATCTAAACGATCGATTATATTTTTCAAGCGATTGTTTAGATATTCTTAAATGATCGTTTACATATTCGTTTAATTTGTTCAGGATAGTAATAATATAAAGACTCATCATGATGAGAGAGACAGTAATGAGGGGATTTCTTTTGATGATAATAATGATGATGGTAACAATAGCACAAAGAACATGGAGAAGATCCCTCTCAGACCAGTGCATATGAACATGTCAATGAATAGCCGATGGAGGGTCCAACTATCAATGAATAGCCAGTTCATCAGACTACTGATGAAATACATGAATTCCCCACTCAAGCATTCAATCTTAGGGGCCATTTCGATTCGGATTCAACCCAGGTCATGGGGACTTCAACTCAAAAGGATGATACTGAAGTCAAGGTAAGGCTATTGCATGAATTAGTTATCTTAACATTGTATTGTCATTGACTTATAATTTAAATATAGGATAAAAACGATGTAAGGTGGGGTTGGAACATGGATGTAGGGTGTTGGAGAAGTTTGTGTTCCTAAAGATTGTCTATATCCATGTTTAGTATCAAACTGCGGAGTACATTTGAGTTCACTGTTGTGATCAAACCAAGCTTCACTTCAGTCATCCCCCAAGTACATGGCTCAATATGATCATCCAATGAAGACCTGGTGTGAATATTACATGTTGGAATTGTTACAAACCCAAAGATTTTAGTGGTTGAAATGGGTTGATCGGTTGGATTGAAATGTTAGTACATATCATCTGTGTGCACTACATGACTTTCGCAAGGTGTACCTGATACAAATAACGGCATCCAGGATGCATCACTTCCTTATAAAAAAAAAGCTAAGGTATTCATCATCGATTATGTCAATCAGAGGAGCTGGGGCCAATAAATTGTAACAATATTTGATGTGTATATCAAACATATCCGAATCGATATTCAGTCGTTGATGCATAATACTCACTAATTCACTGACTATTATATCATTTTTTACTTTCAGACCTTTCGTATGATTTCCAACCTAATTTCTTCTAGACTTATCCCAATCTCCACCATATCGTACAAAGATGCGAAGTACCGTCATTAATCTTCAATGGGATAAACAAATCTTAAGCAATGTTCCATAAAAGTTTTAGAAATCGCCTAGTAATTGATAAGTGATCACCCAACTACTTATAAGTGTTTGTTTAGTATTGTATATGCGATCATATAAATTTCTAAACGATCGTTTATACAATACTTGATGATCATTTATACATTACTCTATCACTTATACAGTATTACACGATCGCACAATCGTTTATAAATTACTACACGATCATTTATAACTTACTACACGATCGTTTATAACTTACTACATGATCGTCTAGTAATTCATGAACGATCGTTTATATTATAATGAACGATCGTGTATATATATTACTACATGATCGTTCATTCAATGCTAAACGACACTTATTATGAAAGCGATCTGGGACAAGAAATATTGAATATCACTTACATTCTCTCAGTTTCTAAATTGGACGATGAAAGCGATTGGTGAGGATGTTGAACTGAAACTCTGAGATAACACTCGGAGAGAACAATGGGAGAATTTTGTGGGGAGTTTAACAGAAAGTGAATACTAAGAGTGACATTCCATTGGTAGAATATTAGTTGGGAATAAATGATATTGGTAGAATATTAGTTAGGAATAAATGCTTCGGTGAAATGTTGGTGTTACATTGAATACATATCGAATGCTTGAGAAATGGTTGAAGGAAGAAGATAGAAGGCTTTGGTCTGAAGGCTTTTTAAAATTGGGGATAATTTTGGAATTTCGCTTGGGCAAAAGGTCCGTAGTAGAAAAGTTTTTAGGAAGAGGTCATTGGTAGAAAAGTTTTTGTTTTTTTTGGTCATTTTGTTTTTCTTTTGTGGGATTTTTATTGTTGGCTATATGGTTTAACTTAAGTACATGTCTTCTATGGATCCAGGTTCTCTCAACGACGTGATTGATATATGAAACAACGCTTGCTTGAAATTATCTTAACAACATGTGGCTTTTATCCTAGTTAATAGTCTTGTTGTATGTCACAATCTTTGATGCAACTTTGTTAATCTTACCGTGTATAGTTTATAAAATTTAGAAATTCAATTTCTCAGTTTTATTCGTACCTATCCAAATGGTGTTTTATTTTACGGGTCTCTCTTGCATTTGTCTCACATTCAGCCAGCGTTATTCAGCCATTGTCGTCGTCGACCCCTTACGCTATCGCTTCAATAAAGAACCAACTCTTCATTGCAACAATAATAAAGGCTTTAAACTAATTTTTGATGTTGTGATAGGAAGGGAAAGTTGTCTGGGCTTCTTGTTCTTGTTATTTGTTGTTCTATTGAGATTAAACAATAGAATAGGACATGTCGAAACATGCTAATCTGATTTAATAGAGGAAGCAAGACAGAAAAATAAATAAGAAAACAAAAAGTTTTTCGAAAAATCAACAACTTCTTGATATTAAATTTAAGATTTATTAAAAGTACATAGACTAAAATTGACTAAACTCTAAAAAATAGGCACCAAAGTAGTATTTTAACCCAAAATATAGACGCCAAAGTAGTATTTTAATGATTGTTATTATTATTATTATTAATCCAAGAAAATCTTTTTTTTTTAAGAATTTCTTTTGAAAAAAACTATTAAATAATACATATATTATAGACTGTGAACTAGAAAATATTTACATGAATACAAATTAAAGGCCACAAATATTATTGTAGTTATTAACATTAAATGTAGTAAAGATTGCAAACTTATGCACCTGAAATAAAATTTTGAATTCATTTTAACACTGAATAAATAAATTAGTTTTCTTGGCTCCAAAAATTAATTTTCTAGAATGAGTTGACTTATAATGAGAAAATAATAAAAAGCATGACAAATAATTAAACAAACAAATTTTCCTATAATGAATAATTTAAATGTTTCTGACAATGTTCTAATCATTTAAGAAAAAAATATATTAGTCAACGCGGCGAGGTTTTCTTTATAAATTATTCAATGGAAGTAATTATTTTAATAAATTGTTGCTCATTTATAATTTCAATTTTTTTTTAATGTACTAATATATATATATATATATATATATATATATATATATATATATATTTAAATCCAACATTTTAAAAATAAAAAACATAAAAAATTCATTGAGTGATGAAATTAATTTCTCAGCTAAAAGTTAAATAAAAAATTACCATAGAACGAATTGAAATCTATGTAATTTGTGGTTTTATATTTAATTTTCCCTCATAATTTTAAGTTACTAATGTAACATTATCACATATAAATAATTTTTTTAGCATAATAAATATGATGCAGAAAGGTTTGAACCTCAAAATCTTGATGTACTCATGTTGACACAAACAAACTACAACTAGACCCTACAAATTCTATTAATACATTAACCATCAACACATGATGCATATATACTAAATATTTATTATTTTACTCTTTAACATAATTTATATTAATTAAATAAATAGGTTGAATTATTATATCAAAGGTAATTAATAATTTTATTTCCATGAGTTAAATTTAAATATTAAAATTAAAATTGTGATATAGCTTGCGACTGGAGCTGTAAGGAGCCGAGGAGCAAAGCTGTAGATAAGATCGAAGAAGGGGTCAGGCTCCGGAGCAGAGGAGACGGTTAGGATAACGAACTTAAAACGCGGAGCCTGCGTATATTCCATAAAAAAAGTATATTTAATTCCTAATTAATTTTTCTGATTCCTCGCGGCCGAGCCGGCTTGGAAGCAAGCTACCTGTCGCCTATCTCACCCCCTCTTTCGGGGTTACCTACTTGAGGGCTTATAAATGGCTTTGGACACCCGGGGACAAATCTTTCACTCATTGAGAAGTGAAAACCTATGGTTCCAATCTTAATAAAGAGCCTCAGATCCGATTCTACACTACATAAGTCTTTCCTATTCGACGTTTCTCGTAGTTGTTAGCTTTGAATTTAAAGAGAATGCGAAAAACGAAAATAAAAAAATGGACATAATTTGTATTATAAATATAAAAGTGGATACAAACTTTTTAACCTAACCCAAAATGACTTGAATTTATTTACTTATGTTGAACATGAACAAAATTAGTGTCTTTGAAAAAACAACTTAAATCCTCATTCTCACAATTATAACTATATATTCTAAAAAAGAATTAAAATTATACTTCTAGATACATCAAAATTATATTGATGAGACATACAATATGAAAAAGAAAATATAACATTTCATTTCTATCTCAATTCATTTTAAAAGTAAATACACTTCAAATGTTTCACTCCAAATCATTTTAAAATAAAAGTACATGTGCATTTGCACATGTGGTAATACACTACTTCCTTCCTTGAGTTCAACATTTATGACAAAAAGTGGTTCTTTGATAGCTCTAATGAAGAGAATTTGAAAGGAAAAAAAGCAAATGCAGCATGTCTTCCTTCTACATCTTTTAATGATATATTGTTTAATGTGAGCCCACAAAATTCTCAAATGTTGGTTTGTATGACAAAGATAATATAGAACATTTTTCATAGAAACTATATGCAAACTTTTTGCTCAACTTTTTAAAAGATATCAGAACGACTAGATCCAGAAAGACTTACCTTTTAAGAATAAATTTGTAAAACAAAAACAAACAATAAAAGAAAAAACATACAAACTGTTGTGAAATTGAGGAGCACAGATATGAAGAAAATATAATATAATAATAATAATATATAAAATATAAAAAACTAAAATTATAAAATTGGATAATAGAAAATTTAGTGAAATTTGAGGTGGATTTTTTACCAATGGGTGTGTAATTTTAAGATCCACCAAATGCGACTATTTATTGGCAAAGTGACAAGTAGAATGTGGACTTACGTGGACAATATGAAGGGAGACACATGGCTTTTGGGACACTAAGCAATGGGCATCTATTTATTATTATAATATTCATAATATTCCCCCTTAGATGCACATATATATATATATGAAATATGTATGTTAAAACCTTACTAAGAAAAATCCAATGGAAAAAAAAAACCTAGTGAAAGAAAAGAAGTACATATTTCATATAATATATACTCCTAAAAGAATACAATATATTTACTCCCCTCATAAAAATATCACTTAAGATCTCTAAGTCGTTGCATTCCAATGTGTGCACCAATTTTTCAAAAGTTGTAGATTGTAATGCCTTTGTAAATAAGTCTATCAGGTTATCCTTCAACAAGGTTATCCTTCAGCAAATTTGTTGTACAGTGATGTCGTCATTTTCTTCAAGATCCTGAGTGTAGAAAATCTTCGGTGAAAATATTTTGTTCTATCTTCTTTAATATATCCTCCTTTGATTTGGGCTATGCAAGTTGTGTTGTCTTCGTGTAATATAGTTGGAGGATTTTTATTAGAAGACAAGCCACATGTTTCACGAATGTGCTGAGTCATTTATCTTAGCTATACACATTCTTGACTAGCCTCATGAATTGCAAGAATTTCAGCATGATTTGAAGAAGTAGCCGTTATGGTTTGTTTATCCAATCGCCATGATATAGTAGTTACTTTACATGTGAACAGATAACCTATTTGAGATCTAGTTTTGTTTGGATCAGATAAATATCAAGAATCTACATAATCAACTAGATCAAAATTTGATTTATTTGAATAAAACAAACTCATATCAATTGTTCCTCGGAGATAATGGAGTATATGCTTAATTTCGTTCCAATGTCTTTTTTGTTGGAAAAGAATTATATCTTGCTAATATATTTATAGAAAATACGATATCTAGTTTTGTTTTATTAGCAAGATACATAAGTGCATCAATTGCACTAAGATATGGTACTTCAGGATCAAGAAGTTCTTCATTATCTTCTCGAGGTCGAAATATATCTTTCTTTATATCCAATGAACGGACTTCCATTGGAATATTTAATGGATGTGCTTTGTCCATATAAAATCTTTTCAAAATTTTTCTTGTATAAATTACCTGATGAATAAATATTCCATCTGCTAAATATTCAATTTACAAACCAAGACAAAATTTTGTTTTTTTTCAAGATTTTTCATCTCAAATTCTTTCTTTAGACATTCTATTACCTTTGAAAGCTTTTCAGGAGTTCCAATTATATTCAAGTTATCATATACAGTTATAATAGCAAATCTTGATTGTGATTTCTTTATAAAAATACACGGACATATTGGATTATTTTGTTATCCTTTTTTCAATAAATATCTACTCAGGTGATTATTGTTGGGGTTGATGCCCTAAATCTTGTAGGGTCCTGTAGTTTGTAAACATTGTATGAACAAACTCATTTTGTATTTAATAAAATATGTGATATTTTATTCATTGTCTATAAAATATGTGATATTTTAGTTGCATTAACCGCAAACCAATAAACTAACATCCAAGGTTATCTTTGTAACTTAAACTTGTATGTGGAGACATACGGGTGGATCATGTTTAAGTGATAACCTAAATGATCTGTAGTAGATGGATAAGGTTGGGTACCTTATCCTATGACACTACGAGTATGACCCACTTTGTAGGTGTTACAATTGTTGTAAAGTGCTACAAATGATCTGATCCTGATCATTCATGTATTCGACATACGAGTGGGGATATTCTATACAAAGAAGTTTGTATAAGACCAGACCACGAAATGTTTAGTCTCATTATATAACACCGTTGATAATAAAGACTTATATTTCACCAGGTAACATGACTTGAATCCTAAGTGAGTTGTGAACTCCTACCTATGAGGGCGGTCCTTTGATTTGTATGGGTGAGAGTGGCCTGATCGCCGACTTAAAAAACCTACCATTTTGGGGATTCGTTTGATCGGGGAGTTGGGAACACAGCTACACAAGATGGCTCCTTCCCGGAAGTAAGGGTAAATAGATAAATTGCTCCCTTAAGGGCTGATTCCGGGTCTTGAACAATGTGGCGCCACACTCTCTCCTGGCCCGAGAGGGGTTTAGTCATAGTAGGACTATGATCTATTGTTCACTAAAGGATTCAATGGTACTTAAGGAGTTAGATGTAACTATAGAGGCAAAACGGTAATTTGGCCCAATTGTACTTACGAGCAATTTGTGAAGGGTCATCGTACTGTTGATTAGTTATATCCAATGGACATAGAAATATAGAGTGCAGCTATCGGTCTTTAGTGGAATGCCCGATAATTAACAGGTGGTGAATAATTAATTAAATTCTTTAATTATATTATATATGATATAATTAAATTGTTTCAATTATATATGATATAATTGTCATAATATATTTGATACATTATAGTTTAATGGAGAAATAAATATTTAAATGAGATTCAAATATATTTTGTATGAATGTAATTCATAGTTGTTAAATTTAATATAAATGAGATTTATATTAAATGTCATTTAAAAGAGAAAAGAAACTATAGTTTATATTGTATGTAATACAATATTAAAACTATAGGTTATATGTTATATTTGATTTAACATATAATTTAATATAAATATAATATGATAAGTTAGTTATCATATTTATTGATATTATTTTATTATTATTATTTGAATAATATGGAAGGGAGTTACAACTCTCTTCCCCATCTTTTCTTTGTACCCACTTTAGCAAGGGTGGTTATTCTATTTGGTAAAAGGAGAATAAAAGAAAATCGTTTTCTTGCTAATAATGTTGTTGACAATTGAGAAAAATTTACAGAAGTGTTCTGTGAGTTTACCTAGTGTAAAAGCTTTCGTAATCTTCTTCCTTCTCCACATTAATCTTCC
Organism: Benincasa hispida; assembly: GCF_027475165.1. Classification (NCBI taxonomy): domain Eukaryota; kingdom Viridiplantae; phylum Streptophyta; class Magnoliopsida; order Cucurbitales; family Cucurbitaceae; genus Benincasa; species Benincasa hispida. The sequence goes on along the minus strand of NC_143485.1, from coordinate 47,687,201 downwards.
CCTCTAAACCAAAATAGTGAGAGCCCATTACTCCTGGAGCTCACTACTCCTGGGTTCTCACCCTAAGAATACCATGGTAACACTGTGGTAATGTCTGGGTTTTCTGGTTTGAGTTTATCTTTAAGAAGATCTTCAAGAAGTTCGTGACTGTTCAAGGGAGAAATTCGAAGAAAGGTTTTTCAAAGGTAAGGTTTCTTGAAACCCATTTTCGTTTAAAAACATTTTATAATTTAATTATAAATGCATATCTATTGTATGTTTACTGTAAACTTTGTATTTGATAATTAACAAAATTTGGTCGATTCACTTCCTCTCAAAGTTCTCTTCATACGAGTTCATTCAATTGGTATCAAAGTCAGGTTGTAGGTCTCTGATTCCAAATCTCATTCTTCTATTGAATTGTTTACAGTACTATTGAGTTTTATAATTTACATTCTGTTTATATGATGAATGTTTGTGGATGGCTTTGTTGATGGATGTTTCGGAATAGAACTCTTGGTTTAAGGCTTTCTTTAAATTTACAAAGTTGGTTTGTAAGGACCCCTGCGTTTGGTCATTAAATATTGCAATCGAGTCTGTAAATTTATTAATTTTGTGTCGCTCGTGGAGTTCCAGAGGCTTCAAAGAAGGGTTGCAGTTCGTAGGTGAGTTTCTTGAAACCCATTTTCATTTAAAAGCATGCTGTAATTTAATTGTAAATGCATATCTATTGTATGTTTACTGTAAACTTTGTATTCGATAATTAATGAAATTTGGTCGATCTGCTTCCACTCAAGGTTCTTCTCATACGAGTTCCTTCAATTGTACCACATTCATCCTGATTGTTTCAATCCATATAGTGATCTCTATAACTTTATTGAATACTATTCTGGGGAATTTGATGTATATGTTTTAGGTACCTTAAATTTTTCTAGGATTCTCATATAAATATCATTATCAAGAGATCCATATAAATATGTTGTGACTACATCCATAAGATGCATAACCAGACTTTTATACACAGTCAATCCAATTAAATATCTTAATTTAATTACATCCACCACCGAAGAATACGTCTCCTCAAAATCAATACCAAGTCTTTGTGAAAAACCTTGTGCCCAAAAACCCGACATTTTGAAAGTGAGTTCAATTCTGCCTCAATTGCTTCTTTCCACTGAAACCAATCTTTTATATGTCGACATTCTTCAACAGATTTTGATTTAGGATTCTCATTTTCAGATATAATATCAAGAGCAACATTATATGCAAAAATGTTGTCAATAATTACATTAGTTCGATTCCATCTTTTTCCTGTCATGACATAGTTTATTGAAATCTCATTATTATCTTTAGGTATTTCACCTTCCTCGCTAGTCATGTCGAAGATTTTTTTATGGGTATTTACATCATCAACAAAGTTTTTTTTCACAATTAACTATTTTCATTTTTTAGGATTTTATCTTTGGAACCCACTAATCTACCACGCTTTTAGCGTGTTTCAGACTCATTAGTGACAACTTGTTGTGTTGAGATATCAATTTTTTATGGAACATTTGTAGCTGGTATATGTGACTTAGTTACTTTCTTTGCATCTATAAATACATTTGACAATTGATTTGCTATATTTTGCAAATGAATTATTTTATGAACTTCAAGCTCACATTGATCTGTACAGGGATTTAAATGAGAAAATAACGATGCATTCCATATAATTTATTTTTCCAATTTCTTAATTCCTCCAGCTAATGTTGGAAAATTTGTCCCTATTAAAATGACAATCAGCAAATCGTGCAGTAAATACATCACTCATCAAGGGTTTAAGATATTTAATAATTGATGGGGAATCATATCCAACATATATTCCTAACCTCCTTTGGGGACCCATCTTAGTACGTTGTGGTGGAACAATTGGAACATATACTGCACACCAAAAAATTCTTAGATGGGATATATTTGGCTCATGTAATGACGAGTACTTATGATAAGTTACTGGCCTAATGCGTATAAGTGACGCTGCATGAAAAATAATATGTCCCCATACAGGTGAAGGAAGCTTAGCTATCATAACTAATGATTTTGCAAACGTTTTATAAATGATTTTGCTAAACTATTTTGTATATGAACATGAGCTACAAGGAAATTGTGCTCTTAACTTAATTATTTAAGCAAGTAATCTGGCAAATGCAAAATTTCGACTTGATAATAAACACATGTGTGACCATCTACTGGATGCATCTATTAATACCATAAAATATCTAATGGTCTACTTGGTGGGTTAATGGGTCCACATATATCACCATGAATTCGTTTTAAAAATGTAGGTGATTCAGTCCCACTTTAGCTGGTGATGGTCTATTTATCAATTTTTTTTTAGAGCAAGCATCACATGATAATTCATTAGATTGAAGAATCTTTTGGTTCTTCAATAAGTGTCCAATTGAATTCTCAATAATTCTCCTCATCATTAAAGATCCTAGATGATCCAATCGGTCATGCCAAATTATAAATATGTCTGGATTCATGAACTTCAGGTTCATTGTTGTATATGTTTCAATTACTCATATATAAGTATAATATAATCTAGAAGATAAAACAGACAACTCTTCCAATATATGTTTTTCATTTGAGACAGTGGATATGATATATAGATATTTCATATTATTCTTACTACCAGCCTCAATATGATAACCATTGCAACGTATATCTTTAAAACTTAGAAGATTTCTCTTTGATTGACTAGAGAACAATGCATTGTCAATTGTAAATTTTGTTCCCCTAGGCAAAATAATATTTGCTTTTCCAAAACCTTCGATCAAGTTTGCAGAACCTAATATAGTATTTACTTTTGCTTTCAGCATTGTCAATTTGGAAAAATATTTTTTATTTGTAAGTATTGTGGGTGTAGTTGCACTGCCTGCCAGACATAGATATTCTTTTCTCATTTTTTAAACACCCAACATATGAAAATGATCCATGTTTCTTCATTAAAAGAAAATAATTATAATAAGAAAAACAACACTTAAAATATACAAAAGTTACTAAAAAACATGAAGATAGATAAAAGAAAACAATAACATTAAGTCTAGATATTCTCAGAATCAAAAGAAACACTTGATGTTCCATCAACTACACCAATCTTCTCTTCAAGAGATTCAAATAAGTCTACCACATCCAAATGAGGCTTGATAGAGGTCAACTAAGTGTTTTGACGTTTAAGGGCATTGGTCACGTACGACAGGTACGTAATCAATGCCCCTCGTACGTGACCAATGCCCAGTCATTCTGCATTTGAAGCATTTATTTTCAACACTTTTTTTAACTCTTATCTTATGGAGCTTTTCCTTTGTGATCATCATTTTGTGTGGTTCTTTTGAAATTTAAATGATTAAAACGACCACCACGAAAATAATAATTATTTCTTCCTTTGCCACGGTCACGACCTCGACCGCGACCACGATTATTATTAAAATTCACATTTAGCATTCACTTCAGGGAATGACAACGTTTCGGTTCGTCGAAATTCATGATTTTTCATCAATAACTCGTTATTTTGTTAGATCACGAGAAAACATTAAATTAATTTAGAATACTGTTTAAAACATTTCTCTCTATATTGTTGTTGCAAGAGCATATTCGAGACATGAAATGTAGAAAATGTCTTCTCTAACATATCAACATCGGTAATTTTTTCTCCACATAACAATAATTTTGAACTGATTTTAAATAATGTGAAATTGTAATCACTTACTGATTTAAAATCTTGTAGCCTCAAATGCATCCACTCATAACGAGTTTTAGGAAGAATAACTGTCTTTTGATGATCATACTTTTCTTTCAAATTCTTCCACAAGATACGGGGATCTTTTAACAATACTCCATTTTTAATCCCTCATGGAGATGGTAACAAAGGGAAATCATAGTTTTTTTCTTTGTCCTGACTGGATGTCGTATTTTCTTCTTTAATTGTTTCTCCCAAGTTCATAACATCTACGTGAATTTCGGCATCGAACATCCATGACAAATAATTATTGTCATTAATATCAAGGATTGCGAATTCTAATTTTGTAAGATTTGTCATGACAACATTATCATAAAATATTGATTTATATTAGAAATTTAATAGATATTGAATATGCAAAATAACATTAAATTTAGCAATTATAACAAAGAGGGAAAAACCGACATATCTTTAGGACCTACCTTTAGTAGAGAAAACGATAGGAGCTCGTAGGACATATTTTTAGGACCCACATGTGGTGAAATCGAGGAACACAACGGAAACACGGATATGGGAAAATATAATATAATAATAATAATAAATATAATATAAAAAAACTAAAATCACAAAATAACTAAAATTATAAAATTGAATAATTAAAAATTTAATAGAATTTGAAGTGGATTTCTTACAAATGAGTGTAATTTTAAGATCCACCAAATGTCGCTATTTATAGGCAAAGTGGCAAGTAGGATGCGGACTTACATAGACATCAAGTATGAATAACTACAAGATACATAGACAGTATGAAAGGTGACACATGACTTTTGAAACACTAAACAATAGACATCTATTTATTATTATAATATTCATAATGCAAAAATGTTTTTCTTACACCACCTTTTTCTCTAGGACAAGCTAACGTAAAGCAACTAAGCAATTTCATAAAAAACCTTCGGAAATTGGACCTGATAGTTAATCAAATAAGACTTGAGCGAACCTAAATTATAAGTAACAAGCTAACGTAAAGCAACTAAGCAATTTCATAAAAAAATTTCGGAAATTGGACCTGATAGTTAATCAAATAAGACTTAAGCGAACCTAAATTATAAGTACGTATATTTGTTTATACCAAAGATATTGGTATTTCAATTGATATTTCCAAATGTTCATGAGTTTTTTATTGTTGAGAATTGCACATCGAAAAAACTAAAGGATCTCACACTCCTTATAAGATAGATGAGTTGTTTTTCACTTTGCTAATTAGTTTTGAAATAAAATCTCATATTATCTATTACATATCGGCATAGGTGGTGAATCTATATTTCCATTATATTGTAAAAAATATATCATAAAGATGATGACGATGATGATAAAATAAAATATCTATTGACATCGATACAATGATTATTTATTAGTTTGAATACTTTTTTGTATTATTATTTAATTTTTTTTAAAAAAAATATCCGTTGACATTGATAAACATCCTATTGAAATTTCGACATTAAAACCTTAGATATACCACACAATCATATTAACCAAGAAAGAAGCAAAATATTGACTCAATCAAGATGTGTCAAAGTCATGTGCATTGAGACTTATTATCGTAATGTGCTGATACAAGGGAACGATCCACAATAGTAGTGGGCGATAAAGCCACTTGTTTCTCGAACAACAAATCCACATTAACTTAAACACATGTATAACAACTATAGAAGAACATTTGATAATTGATACTTTATCCAACGGGCATAAATTAACCATAACTTGGTTAACTTGAACAATAAGCATAGAATACAAAATTCATGTCTAAATTGAACAAAATTTTCCAATTTACTTGCCTAATACACAAATAAAATATATGGTAAATAGAAAATAAATCATAGATATATACACAACACTGCAATTTTAACAGTAAAGATTTTCTTTAGCCATTCTTATGTCTGACCTAAACAAATAACAATTTGAGCTATATTATCACTAAATAAGAATCTATATGGAACAGCTTTTTAACTGATTAAACAAGCATATTTTAAGTGCAAAAAACTTAAGAACATCATTTCAAACAAATATGAGCATTGGCATCTACTTGACCATGTTGATAAGAAAACAAACTGCACCAACCCTTTATGCCTTTGATTCCAACCATAAACAACAATCGTCCTATAATCTGTATGAAAGGTCATTTCAGTACTCTCACAAACCGTCTTCTATTTCTATAGGGGGTGCCAATGTTGATCGATCCACGACGAAGAATCACAAAGCTCTTGCATAGCTTCAATATCATGAGGGAAGTGCACTCTTATCTATCCTCTTAGGCTGACATGAATCTCCTTACTGACCAATTCAAATATTTCATCTACTCTGCAGTGTGAAAACCTCTAATTTAACAAACTTCTATTCATACCATAACATGCCTGTTTTGAACTTTTCAAACATATATTAACTCATCTGCTTAAAGCTTTACCTACTTATCTCTATGTTTCACTCTCAGATAAAAAGAAACTTAAAAAGAACTCTTGTTTTACCTTTTTGTGTATATTTTCACTTCTACAAGCCACACAACAAGATAGACCTGTTTTAACTTGTCTTGTTAGTGTTGTCGTGGAACACATCAAAGGAGAAAAGAAAATGATCTGAGTAAAGACATTGGCCAGACGAGTTTATGCATGTCTTATGAATATTGAGTATTAAAGCACTGATAATGGATAACAGAGTTCAAAACCTACAAAACTTCTACATTTGGGTGTTGGTTACCACTGACAATAGGCGTATTGGATTTATAATCTTTCAAAGTTGGATGGAACAATTCGTTGGTTTCCTCGGGCCACAAGTTACACAAACGCAAGTTGTCAAATTCCCCTGAATAAAGCTCTTCCGACCAGATCAAGCTTTTGGGTGAAGATTCAAAACTAAGAGAAAGTAGTTCTATTAAAAGCAGTTACTGCATCAATAAAGTAATACAAAACAAATACATTACACAAAAGTATTCGTACAAACGAAGTCTCAAAGCATCTAGCCTTCAATTACCTTCAGATTCAGCTCCAACACAAACATATGAACAAGCTCCTCTGCCAATTTCTCTGAGAATGTTTTCAGGTGGAAAAAAGTCAGTACGTTTGTGCCGATCCTAATTTTTTTCATGTTCATTCTTTTCTACTGTAAAAACTTATTAACAAACAACATAATCTCAATCGTTGTCTAATGGAACACAGTCATTTACTCTCCTCTGAAGCAAAGGTCTCATCTTCTACCACCAAGAGGAAAAAAATGGAGACCTAATAGGACTAAGAAAGCAAGCTTTCAAGTGACTGTATATTAATGCATACATATATGCACAATGTACGTGCATAAAAGCCAAATTTTATTCATTATGAACTCAAAAGTGTAAGCAGTGATTAGTGAGATCTTAAAAACTTCATACGTACAAAAGCAAGAGATTGTCAATGAGGAATACTGAGATGCCACCACCATCTCCAGCATCTTCATAGTGATTGTCCTCAGATCTAGTTGAAAATTGAATGAGTGTAGTACTACTTGATTTCTTGAAATAACACTTCATCGACCTACTAACATTGACCATTTGAACTACAACATCAACCTGCAAAAAACTTTTGAAATCACATATTTTCCGGAACATCAGTTGAATAAGAAACCGGCAGAATTATGTGAAGGGAGAAAAAAAAAAACTTCGAGATTTTGCTCCCTCAAGTTATTGTTGACATTTAATAAAATAAGGTAAAACATATTTTGTGGCTAATCCATGCTGCATACACTTTTGGCAAAAAAAACAAAAACTTTAAATTTTCTATGCGTTCAAGTCATTTCTGAAGACAGAGAGAATAAGTTTGGTTTATGTCATACAACTTCCTCGGTTTAGATAACAATCATAGCTGAAGGCCCAAGAAACAACTTAACGCAAAGTGAGAAGAAAATTAAGACAATTGATAGCATAATGATCTTGGTGGAGTTTCTAATGGATTGACAGGAAAAAGAAGACCCCTACCATTTCCTTGTATGAAGATAAAAGCTTACTTCGATGGAGTTTCTGAAACAAGATTGAATAATACACACAGAGATAGTACGTATCTGGTGTAGCCAAAGGGATTAAAGATGGGAATCCTCTATGAATCAAAATTCAAATCTTATTATGAATGATAGTTATTGAATACATGAGAGATCTCTACTTACAGAGAATTGAAAGCAAAATAAAATTTTGAAAGGAAACTAAAAATGAGAACTAAAATTTAAATAGGAAATTAAAAATGATTAAACAAGGAATTAACCAAGATTAATATGAATTTACCCCAATTTATCCTATTCCTAAAAGAATCAATTAAGTATGCTAGCATAGATATGGAAATTCTATATATTACTTAAAAGTAAAATAAAAAAAATAATAAAAATAAAACGCATACCCACAGATAGGCATGCATAGAAACCAATTATTGTGATAAATTGGTGAGAAATTAATTTGAAGATGAAGTCAAATAACTCATGACCAAATATTCAGCACATAACTCTCAAGAAACAATATGGTACAAAGAAAACTGGTTTGTAAATCCCTAGTTAGCTACTAGTAGTAAAAAAGATGATGCTAACATGAAAGATTATATTCATCTCCCCATGCCAAAAAGTCATGAATAAGTAATCAATTAGAGCAAAGTTCGAACAGAGAGCTCTTTTGTCTTATAGCATATTAAAACACCATCAGGCTAAAAAAATTAAGTTGATAGGCCAATTACAATGAGAAATTGAATTTCTAGACTTTCTAAACTACACACCTAAGGATTAACAAAGCTGTGATAAAAATTATGACATACATCAAAACTATCAGCTAAGATAAAAACTACCTATTGGTTCGACAATTTCAAACAAGCCTTGTTTCGTATATCAATCATGTCGTTGAGAGAACCCAGATCCATAGAAGGCATGTACCTGAGTTAAACCATGGAACCAACAATAAGAATCCCACAAAAAAAAAAAAAAAAAGAATCTACCAATCCTATTAAGCCAGAGCATATAGAAGAGTTTATGGAAGTACTTTTCAGATAAATAAGCATTGACAATGGCGATAGACTTGAAGAAGAAGAAACCCATTACAGTTTGAGTGAAAACAACTTTGACCATTGATTCTTAATGTTCCTCTATGCTAATGGTCGCCATAGCCTTGTTATCGATCAAAGTAGAGGTAACGAGTCTGGTGTCGTAATGCTTCCAGATTTCAAAGTAGTTTCTTTAGAAGGAGGTGTAGAGAAATATTGAGTGTCCATGGCGTTAAGGGTTTATGTCCTCGTGATGCCAAAAACAATGGCAAGGAAACTGGAAAAATGGACGGGCAGATCTTGTAGGTTCAATCTTCACTGCCGAAGCAACAAAAGGAGCCACGATTCCAAGAAGGGCCTACAACGTACATATAGTGATGGTCAACATATCCATAGAAGATAAGGAAAACTAACTTAAAAGAAAAAGAAAAATCTTGACCAGAATAAGCAACAAATATAGAAGCGATTTCTATTATTTCCAAAAACGCATTAAATCACCCAAGGGTTTAAAAAACATCACAAGGATAAGCTACTATATATAATTCTATAATCAGATATCATAATCATCTAAAATTAATTAGAGAGAGAAGATTTGGAAAGCTCAAGTTTCATTTCAACATTTTAGGTTAATTTCCTCATTAAGCAGTAATTAAAACTAAAAAAAGGAGAGGAATCGATTGAAACTTGCTGAAATTAATAGGCAATTGAAACTATCATAACAGATCGTTAGGGAAAAAACTAAAAAGAAAAAATATCCCCTAAGCTGCAACCATTGATCGCTGTAAAAGCATATCAAATTTTGCTAATAACTCATGCTTGCTTAGGAATTCCATAACTTCTTATTCACAATGCTGACTTTTCTTTTTCTTAAACATTTGTCCTATTCAAATTTAAGAACTCAATTGAGTTTTCCTGCATTTTTCCTGCATAATATACGTCATTTAAATTTTCGTAACATGATTTTAAGAATCCAAATGAACTGATGGCTCCTAAGTTTTTACTATGGCGTCTATTTTGAATTACAAGTAATAAATCAATTCGTAACACGACATAAAAATTCTAGAATTGTTTCTAATAGAGACGCTTGTAGAATTTCAAAATTATTCAATTGAACGTATAAGTTAGAAATTCATAAATTTTGAACCACAAAATCGAATGGATTTATTTTTCTTCCCCAGGCTCCCATAGACATAATTGAACGTATGAGCATCCTTTGAGGCACAATGAATAATTCAGAAGTGATCCTCACCCACAAACATCAATCCTGTCTTCACAATATTCTTAGGATTTTCAAATTATAATGAGACTTGGTTTTCACCAAATTCTTTAGACCTTATCCTACTTTCAAAACTTGAAATTCATCAAATGTTCAGTCAAAACAGAATCATTATTCAAGGTAAAGAGGGAGAATTAGCTCGAGTTGGATAAATAGAAGTAGTAAACCCCATTAATACTTTCTCCAATGCTAAGCCAGTCATTCTTCGTTTTTCTCTTTCCCCCTTCCTTCAGTTGCTAAAATTAGATTAGATGCATGAGTTCGCAACATGTCCTGATCTATAGTTTTAACAATCTGAAGAGAACAACAAATAACAACAACAAGAAACCCAGTTTAAAGTCAGCCAAACAACTTGTCTATCACAAGAACAATAAATTCATTATTCGGGTCAGAAATTAGTTTAAAGCCTTGTAAGTGAGATTACCTGTGTTGGTTCTTAGTTGTTATTGCGATTAATAGTTAGTTCTTTGTCGGGGCAACTGCACAAGGAGTCGACGGCGACGGTGGTTGAGTAGTCGATGACAGCGGCAGGTAAATGACAATGCATGAATGTGAGTGAGACAAATGTAATGTATAAAATCAAATACCATTTAGATCAATTCGAGTAAAACTACGAACCGAACCACAATTTTGGTACAAATAGTTATATTTTATTTTGAAGAAAAAATACACAGAAAATAACTAGAAGCACAAAAACACACGAGACATGTGACACAACATGACATGATGACCTACCAATTTCAAAAAATGTAGCACACAAGATGTTAGGAACTCGATATCTTTTAAAAAATATACATATATTTAACAATATTATTATTTAAAATAATATTTTTATTAATTATTAAAAATATTAGTTTTTTTTTATTAAGTATTAAAAGCAATTAATACGAGTTTTATTAATTATTAAAAATAATGTTTTAAAAAACCTTAATAAACAAAATAAATAGGCATTTAAAAAGGAAAAAGAAACAAAAAAAACCCCATTTAAGGGGGAAAAAAAAGACTCGCGGCTTGGGATGGAAAAGCCCATTTAAGTTTTAAAAAGGGCCTAAAAGCCCATTTACAATTAAAAACCCTAACCCTAAATATGTCTCTCTTCTCTTGCACTATTCCCTTCCCTTCTCCCACACAGCCATCGCCTCCCCCAACAGGGGTTTTTGTTCGAAGGCCCATTTTTAGGGACCAAAATGAAATTTGGTCTTAGATTCAAGTTTTCTCGAAAAATAGCCTTTTACTTATATAACCACGTGCGAAAACATCATCTTGTTCCCAAACCACCCAAAAGTGTCTATAGCTCAGACGAATTCTTGTTTCTTCCCCTCGTTCATTCTTCATCCGATAATTGCAATTTTTCTCTTAATTTTTTTCCTTAATTTTTTCCCTTCATTTGAATTCTTTCTTTCGCTTCTTCCTCATCAATTTTATAATATTTTCCTTTGAGTTTTTCTTTCCTTCGTTCGAATTCTCATTTTGGCTTCTTCTCACTCCTTGGTCTTGCTCTCACTTCTTCACGTTTCTTGGTCTCACCCTCACTTCTTCTTCTCGTCTTGATTCACACTCCAACTTACATCTTTGATTCGAGAAGAATAAGGCAGTGACATAAATAGAAGAAATCGCCGAAAAAGAGGATGACTAAAGAAAAGAGGCTGAGAAGGAAATTGTTGGAAAAACGAGAGAGAAAAAGAGAGAGAAATCATCGAAAAAGGAGAAAGGGAAACCGCGGGAAAAATAGAGAGCGACATAAACGGAAGAAATCGCCGGAAAAGGTGACACAGATTTTTGTGTGTCTAACGTGTGGGGAATGTGTGTGGACATTTCTGTGTTGGACATGTGTCAAGAACAAGTTCGAACGAATCCATCCAAAAAATGAAGCATCTGTGCTTCCTAGAAATACCATTTTGGCTCTTAAATTTTAAATCATTCAACTTTAGTCCCTATACTTTTAATTTATCCAGTTTTAATTATTCTACTTTCAATAAATCTTAAATTTAGTCCTCGATACTAGTTTATCGTTGATATTTAAAAAAAAAATAAAAAAGTTATTTATTAACAATTTTACCATAAATTTTGAAAAAAAAAATGTTGATGTATTGTATTTTCTTGGATGAAAATTATTTACTATTATTAATTAACCAATTTCAGTAAATATTGACTTTGAAGGATTAAATTTAAGATTTATTAAAAGTAGAAGAACTAAATGGACAATTACCAAAATAGTATTTTAACCTATTTTTTTTCTCCAAGTTTTTATTTTGGTTTTCATGTAATCCCTATATTTTAAAATAGTACGTTTTTACTTTTAAATATTGAGTTTAATTTTAATTTGGTTTATAATTTTCTAGATTCTACTATTTTATTCTTGAATATATATATATATATATTTGGATATCCGTGGATGTCAACTTACACACACCTCGACTAATCTCAAGGACAACCCGCCTGACTAGAGATGTCTAAAAAACCCATTGGGTTGGGGCCCGCAGGGACGGGGCGGGGAATCCTCGAATACACGGAAAATGGGGAGGGAGTAGGGAATTTTTTTTCCCATTTGCAATTCGGGGCCAGGGACGGGGAATATATTCCCCGACCCCGCCTCGTGTCCCGATCCCGCCCTGACTTTTGTATATAAATTATAAATTTATAATTTTTATATATTAATATTAATATTGTAGACTTTGTTAGGATAATTATGGAGGTTTTAATTATTTAAGTTTAAGACTTTATTACCTTAATTCCTTAGATGTTGTAATATTTAAGATAAGATGTTCTAATTGTTGAGTTTTAATTTATAAAAATTATGAGAATTTAGCTTTTTAATTATATCTTTTTAAATTGAATGTGTATTATTGTTTTTATTATCAAAATTGATAATATTTTATTTAAATGAAAGTTATATTGGATATGTTTAAGGAATTGTTAAAAATATATATTTAATTGAAGTAAAAAAAAATGATGGCGGAGAAATTTTCTCCGTAGGGAACCCGATCCTTACAAAATCCCCGCAGGGACGGGAAATGGAATAGGGGGCGGTGACGGCAACGGCGACGGGGAGGGCTTCTCTATCCCCGCTCCGTCCCGTGGACATCTCTACGCCTAGTCCTACAATATTTGAGTGTTAAGGAGACCTATAGGATATCAACTCCTTGATAGGTGACCACCATAGATTGAGTTCATAATCCTTTAACCTTCTTGAATATTTACTAATGCCCACCTACGTCACAAAATAAGATAAAGGTGACCTTTTTGTATGGTTTTCGAATTATTCTGTTTACTAGTGCAGGGAAACAAAATGGGGTCTTGATTGAAGAAGTTTTGGAATTAAAAGCATAGTTTCAATGTTTCAAAATTAAATCAAATTCAGTGAACTTTAGTTATAAATTTCATCTTTATTTTTAGTATAAACTTGTACAGATTATGGTTGCGGTTTGTATAGTCGTATGTTGTAATTGAGCATCAATCAACAAGCATCTCACAATCAAATTTATCTTATATGTGCATTTCTAATTACACAATATTGTTGTTTCTTTGGTTAAATTAAAAATTTACAATTTAGTTCCTAAATTTGGATGTTTTTATCTATTTAATCACTAAACTTTAAAAAATGTACAAATTTTTGAACTTTCAATTATCGTGTGTGATAGAACTTTAAATTTTTTACTATTAACTTAAATATGTACCTAACATACCATCTATTGTCTTAATACTATAAGATTTCACTAGGTTTTGACATAATGTTTCTCTTTAAAATAATCCTTGCAAGACCTAAATTAGTGACAAAGTATTTTTCCAACACCCTTTTCTTCCCTTAGCCGAGTCATATCAGCATACTACTCAGCTAAGTTTAACATGTTACAAACGTGAATTTGACAAACCAATCCATAGGAGATTAGTTGCATCTATTTCTTTGCTTATATACATATTTAACATAGTAATTAAAAGAGTTTATAACACATGTCGTACCTAGCAGTGACGAAGCTTATTGTATAGCCATGGAACAAACTTTGGCTTACAATATAAGCAAGTCTATAGAATCTTTTATTGGGCTCTGATATCAAGTGTAATAACTAGACTTTTTATAAAATTGACATTGGGTGTTACCATGCAGGTAGAGTTAAGGAAACATAAATTTTAATTAAATTTGTGGTTAGATCAAGAAAGTTCACCAACTTTTTATAAAAGAAATAACTTTTTTTAAAAGAAATTGCCCAGGCAATAGCTCTCAAAAAAAGCTAGTTGTATATCTCTAACTCTATCATATTTGTATAATTCTTATGTATAAAATGTCTATTTTATAGGTAAATTCATCCTGAAGATCAAAGGAGTCATTTAGGTGAAAAATGAGCCAAATTGGTGTCAAAATGGAGCTTAGAATCACAAAATTGAAGAAGCGCAAAAATCACCAAAATGGCACCCAATAGAGCGCATTTAGCAATGCAAGCAGCGTCACAATCCCACCGTAATGCTACAATGCAATGCTTGAAGGCAGCAGCGAGGAAACAGAGTAACGTTGTGATGCCACAAAACCAAGCTACCGCGCATGCACACCTCACTGCAATCGAGCATCGAAGTAGAGTTGCAACGCTCGAGGTCTTGAAATCGATAAGAGAGTTGCAACGCTACATCTATGATATAAAACCAAATTTTTGCATTTGAGATTAGATCACAACTCGATTTTCTCTCTATTTTCTTAGCTGTTTGCACTTTTTCTTTCATTCTTTCCTTACCTCTGGTGTATCCATGTTATTCCTTGATCAAATCTTGAAGTAGATGCTACATTAAGGTAAGTAATCTAGTTTAGGTTAGATTGGATTCTTAAATTTCTTGGTATGAGGTTGAATCTTTAATAATCTCTTATGTAATTTCTTGATTTTTGTAATAAATTCTTGCTGAAATTGATTCTTGAATGTGAAATAACTTCTAGTTCCCAATTAACATGCATAACAGAGAAAAACACAACAATACAAGTATAAAGTACGAAGACACACCCCACCCCAAACTTAAAACTAAGCATTATCCTCCATGCAAGAAAATAAAACCTACCACACAACAAATGAGTGATACAAGCCTGGGCATAAAGGAGGATTTATAGAATCTCGCTAGTGAACTTGTACTGAATGTACTTGGCCATTGAGAAAACTTCCTGAAAATTAAAGAACCAACCCATCATGAGAGAACTCTAACTCAACTTATTAAAAAAGAACACAAAGAAAAAAAAAAAAAAAAATCTAAACACTTGGCTTGCCTCCCAAGAAACACTAATTTTAATGTCTTTAACTAGACAGGACTACAAAGTCACTCCTTGAAGTACAGGTCCTTAATTCTTGCTCCTCATCTCCAAAGTAATGCTTCAGTCTTTGGGCATTCACCTTGAATGTTGCACCATCCTTTGCTTGCAACTCTGTGGCTTCGTGTCATTTGACATCCTTAACCACAAATAACTTGGACCATCTCAATCTAAGCTTTCTTGGAAACAAACGAAGGTGAGAATTAAATAGTAAAACTCTTTGACAGGAAGAAAAGGCCTGGGGAGAATTTTCTGATCATGCCATCTTGCCATATGCTCCTTGTAAAGCTTAGCATTCTCATATGCCTCAATTCAAAATTCTTCCATCTCAATGAGCTACAGTAATCTTTGCTCGCCTACTTTCTATTGGTTGAAATTTAATTTCTTGATGGCCTAATAAAAAGATGCTCTAGCTCAATGGGTAAATGACACGCCTTTCCAAATACGAACTTGTACGGTGACATACCGATTGGGGTTTTAAAAGCCATTTTATAAGCCCAAAAAGCGTCATCATTGCTTAATCTGCCTGTTAGACACTTCAACCAAATCATTAGTCTATGGGTGATAAGCTTAGGAAACCTTATGCTTAACCCCATATTTAGAAAGCATTCTATCAAGCAATTTGTTACAGAAATGTGATCCTTCATCACTAATAAGTGCTCTTGGTGTGCCAAACCATGTAAAAATATTTTTGTGCAAAAATTTAAGAACACGTGCATCATTCGTCCTAGTAGCTATTTCCTCTACCCACTTAGAGACATAGTCCACAGCTAGCAAAATGCAAAAATACCCTTCAGATGGTGGAAAAGGTCCTATAAAGCCAATACCCCAAACATCGTATAACTTAACCTTTAATATTGGCGTAAGAGGGAACTCACTCGACCTAGAGATATTACTAGTACACTAACATCTATCACATGTTCTAGCATTGGTATAACAATCTTTAAATAATGTAGGCCAATAAAAACTAGATTATAATACCTTCGTAGTTGTTCGTGTGGTCCAAAATGGCCACCATAAGATGAAGAATGACATTCAAATAGGATTTTAGCCTATTCCTCTAATGGCACACATCTTCTAATCGCATTATCATAATAAATGTTGAAAAGCAAAGGATCATCCCGAAGGAAAGATATTACCTGATGCAGAAAGCTCTTCTTTTGTTGGGCATTCGGATCGAGAGGCATCATTCCACTTACCAAATAGTTCACAAAGTCAACCGTGGAAGAGTTCCCTCTACTTGTAGAGGTACTCATTGAGAAAGTCTTACACGATTGAGGCGATTTGTTTACTCCCATGCTCTATCTGGACAGGTGGTCAGCCACCACATTTTCACTCCTTTTTCTGTCCTTTATGATAAAGTCAAATTCCTGCAATAAGAGAACTCATCTAAGTAATCTTGGTTTTGCATCCTTCTTTTCAAATAAATATTTTAGACCGGCATGATCAATGTGGACAACAATTTTAGAACCAAGTAGATAGAGCGTAAATTTATCAAATGCAAATACCACAATAAGCAACCTTTTTTATATATATATATATATATATATATATAGTAGTAGTAATGTAATTTATTTGAGCAGAATCAAGAGTCCTACTTAGTAATAAATGGCTCTAAGTAATTTTTCCCTATGTTGTCCTAAAACATCTCCTACAAAATCACTAGCATCGACATTATTTCAAATGTTTGACTCCAATGAAGTGCAACAATAATAGGTATAGAAATCAGTTTTTCTTTTAATGTGTTAAAAGCTAATAAACATGCTTCGTCAAACAAGAATTCATAGTCTTTTTCCAACAAGTTGCACAAAGGTTTTGCAATTTTCGATAAATCTTAAGTGTCAGCATGCCCTAAAAAACTTCTTATCCCTTTCACATTCACTGGTGGAGGCAACTGCTTTATAGCAGAAATCTTTGCCCTATCCACTTCCAAACCTTTCTCAGACACCTTGTGTCCCAACACAAACCTTCCTTGACCATAAAATGACATTTCTCCCACTTCAGGACAAGATTGGTTTTCTGGCACCTCTACAAAACAATAGACAGGTTAGACAAACAAGAGTCGAAAGAGGAGTCAAACACTAAAAAGTCATCCATGAAAACTTCCAATATCTCTTCAACCAAACCGTGAAAGATTACCATCATGCACCTTTGAAAAGTAGTTGGTGCATCGCATAACCTGAACGACATTCTCTTGAAAGTAAATGCCCATATGGGCAAGTGAACATCGTCTTCTCTTGGTCCTCATGAGCTATGGCGATCTAGTTGTAAGCTAAAAAACCATCAAGGAAGAAATAGTAAGGATAACCAACTAACCGATCTAACATCTTATTAATAAAAGGCAAAGAAAAGTGGTTTTTTCTGGTGGCCTTATTCAACTTCATGTAGTCAATGCACACCCTTCACTCAGTCGCTGTTCTAGTGGGGATTCTCTCATTCTTCTCATTTTTTATGACTTTCATCCCACCCTTTTTAGGTACCACCTACACTAAACTCACCCAAGAACTATAAAAAATAGCATAGATAATTCTTGCATTTAACAATTTAAGAACTTCAACCTTTACCACTTCTTTAATTGCAGGATTAAGTCTCCTTTGGTGTTCAACCAAGGGGCTGAAGGTATCTTCCATCAAGATTTTATGCATCACAATGAAACGACTAATACCCTTCAAGTCACTGATTGACCAACCCAAAGCCGACTTATGTGCCCGAAATATTCTCAACAATTTTTCTTCCTCGACATTGTTCATTTCAGATGAAATAATGATAAGGTAGGTAGAAGATTCTCTTACAATGGCATATCATAAGTGCACAGGCAATTCCTTCAATTCTAATATGGGTGGTGTGTTTAACTTACTTTCACTAACAGACATTAATGCAGTAGAATGATGTTTGGTAAAACAAACAGGCAAACATTCCAAACATTTAGAATAGAATGCAACTTCATCATCTGAAAAGTTCATTTTATCCATATCACAATTTAGCATGCTCTGACTCAATTTATCAAGAGATAAGATTTACTCCCTAAATTCAGCTACAGTGTTATCTACAACACCTATCATATGACATGTGTTAACAGGGTCATAAATTTTCATGGTTCGATAAATGTTAAAATTTACCTCTTCTTCATTTACTCTCAAGGTGAGCTTACCTTGTTGGACATCTATCAAAGCCCTATATATGGTAAAAAAAAATGTTCATCCCAAGATGATTGGGACTTCCGCATCTTCCTCTATATCCAACACTATGAAATCCGCTGGGAAGATGAACTTATCCACCTTCACTAACACATCCGCTACTACACATAAGGGTAAGTAAGAGAACTACCAATTGAAGTGAAATAGCCATTGGTTGCACTTCCCCTATGTTCAACTTTCTATACAAAGATAATGGTATTAGATTTATTGATGTTCCCAAATCACAAAGAATTTTACTTACTGCTAAATTTCCTATAGTGCAAGGGATTTTGAAACTCCCAAGGTCTTTCAATTTCTAAGGCAACTTCTTCTGCAGTATGACACTACATTCCTCAGCCAAACTCACTATCTCAAATTTCTCAAATTTCTTCTTGTTTGAAAGCATGTTCTTCATGAACTTCACATAATTTGATATCTATTAAAAGCATCAGCAAACAGAATATTAATGTGATTTTTTTAAAATCTCTAGACATTTAGAAAATTGCTCATCCAAATTATTTTTTCTAAAATGTTGAGGGTAAGGGATTTTATTAAGAAAAGAAGGTAAGGGATCAGAATTACTCCCTAATTCAGGTGGTACAGGTGCATCATCAACCTTGCCATCAACACTTTTCTCACTACTTTCCCTTCCTTCCTCTACCTCAAGTTCCACAGTAACGTACTCTTCTTCCTCATTCACCCTTGGCTCAGATACATTCCTCCCACTTTTCAAGGTCATTGCTTTGCATTCTTCCTTAGGGCTCTTTTCAGTGCAACTAGGGAAAGTGCCCTTTTTCATATCATTCATCGCAGTTGCGATCTGGCTAAGTTGAACTTTAATACTCTGAATCGCTTTCCCATGGCTCGTTACTCTCCAAGAAGTTTATCCTACTCATTGATTCTTTTATAAATTCCCCTAGTAATTCCTCCATAGATGGTTTCTTCTCAACATATAGTGGAGAAGCAGGAAAACCTGGAGGGGCTTGCAAAACATTTTTTGTGTTAGCATATGAAAAGTTTTCATGATTACGCAAACCTAGATGATAATGGGTAGGTTGATGCGTCTGATATGAAGGAAACTAAGAAGACTAGTGTGATCCTTGGAAGTGGTTGGATTGATACAAATAATTGGCCTATTTAGGATCAAGTGTCTTCCACAATGGGTTTACATTATGAGCCACCATCGAAGTAATTGAGGGTTGGTTTCATGTAGAAAAATTATTAATGGCATTATTTAAGGAAGCCAACCGTGTTTTTAATAAATTTACCTCATCAAGCTCATACATCCCTGCCACTTTTAAAGTGAATCGTTCTACTGACCTATAACTAGTTGCAGCCACATCCTCTAACAGTGATCAAGCAATATCAGTACTCTTAGAAAAGATTGAACCACCTGCTATAGTATCCAAGATAGATTTTGTCATACTGGTCAGACCGTTATAAAATAACTGAATTTGAAGCTATTCAGGGTATCCATGTCGGGGTCACTTTTGCAACAACTCCTTATATCTCTCCAAAGCCTCAAACAGTTGTTCATCATTTCTTTGCCTAAATGTGCAAAACTTAGATCTCAACCTGCTCATTTTGTGGTGGAAAGAAGTTGTTGAGGAAAGCTTGAGCCAGTTCTTCTCAATTGGTAATGCTTCCTGGTGCAAGAGATTCCAACCAATCTTTTGCTTTATCCTGCAAAGAAAATGAGAATAATCTTAAATGAATAGCAACATTAGAAACTCTATTTATTTTACCATTCTACAAATCATCAAGAAATCACAAATGTGTTTATGCAGATCCCCATTCAGTATGCCTTTGAGTGCTCCATCTCATGCCATTTGAATCAAACTAGGCTTTAATTCAAAATTGTTTATATTAATTGGAGTTTCAGCGATTCCAGCTGTGACACTAGAACAGCTGACTAGAATATTCTTTAATGGTCCTTACGTTACCTTGGTCTCTTATTGTTGCAAATTCAATCCTCAAATTCCTCCCAACTCTTCTCAATATCCATTCGATTTCTGGATCCAAATGAAAAATGTTAGTTCGACGATTTCGTCGCATACACCAAATATTTCAAACAAAAAATGAGAATAAAATAAAATAAAATCCAAATTAAGACTAGCTTCACTTTCACAAATTAACAAAAAAAAATCAGATTGCCAATCCCCTACAACGACGCCGAAAACTTGATAGCGACATGCAAGCTAATGTATCGAAGTAATAAAATCCCGACTGGGGTATCGTCCTCAGGGATTGAGTTTGAGGAATTTTCAGTTAGCTATGGTTAAACTCAAGCCAATTTTATTTGGACACACGAAAAGAGAAGTTCGTTGTTGAAGCTTAATTAAACAAGAAAACAAGACTACCAATTCAATGAGATAATAGTTCCAGGGTGTTGTTTCGCTATGAAATCTGAATCAGTTATTAACATATAGATCAATTATTTAGATCGAATGAGCTTAGAAGTCTATGATCAAGGTATTCTTTTTTAAGCTTAACCTATTCTAGCATAATTACATCATATTAAATTTCTTCCTCAATGTTATAACAGTACCGCATTATCGTTCCTTCGCTTGCAGACCTTATTATCCTTTAATCATTCTCATACATTATCAAATATTGGTCTAATTGCTCAATTCCAGCCAAACTTTTCTTTCTCAAGCATGAAATTTAGCCCAAAATATGTTTGTTCAATGGCCAATTAAATAAATAAATTCATATGGAGAAATTAAAATTCAACCATCAGACAACCAATTCAAACGTCAAAGAACTAATCAATTAAATTCATAGCAAAGACAATACCCTAGAATTGAGAGATTTAGCTACTTATGTTTACAAAAACTAGAGATCTAGCACATAAAATTGCCATAGAGAATAAAGAAGAAAGATGGAAAGGTAACACTGTCACACCCCCTCCCAGATTTCCCAAATGATCTGTAAGGAGGTGTGACTGCAGCAGTTACCAACCCTCTCGCTGGCACTTACTATGTACTAACCTGCTTAACCTAACTTAGATTCCTGAAATGCATAGATACTTAATCATAACTTAAGACAATGACAATCATTTATAGGGTTCTACGTTACTCTTCAATAATACAACATATACACTTTACATAAGTAGTGAGCCCAACACACTCAAGTAGTCCCTACATGACATAATACATGCATACTACTTTATACATAACCCACGCTTAGGCTTCCTAACATTTCGGTCTTGAGTGGAAGAGCAACAACAGAGTCTTTTTCTGGGGAGTGACTGCTACCTGTGGAGAAGACATTTAAACAGAGTGAGCTAAAATCCCAGTGAGTGACTAACCTTTGAATGTAAAAGATATACACATCAATCATGCTTAACAAAGAGATCATGAACTGAAAAGCGTAGCTAAAAACTGAGAAATTAGTCAAGCAAGTAATTACATAAAACTTCTCAACTAGTAATTAAACATAACATAGGCATCATAGACATCATCTCTGGGAGGCCCTTAGGCCTCAGCTTCCACATTAAATATCTTTACAAAAGAGTGACTTCTTTGGTCTGCTCTTGAGCATAACTTTACTGAACTAAAGCTTGGTTGGGGAGGGACCCTCCGATCCAACTTCCACTATAACTTTATTTGAGGTGTGTCACTTTTGACCATTACTTATGTATTTAATTGTAACTCATCGAACATCTTGCATAACACTTGAAACATAAAACATAATAACGTTCTGTAAATACTTCCTAAATCTTAGTTAAGAATGAGCATTCATCGCTCAAGCTCGCAATGTCTGTATCACGCCAAGAGACCCATACTTCGACCTCAGGTTACTGAAATATGGCCTAAGAAACCCATACTTTAGCCTCTCAAATATGGCCTAAGAGACCCATACTTCAGCCTCTTCTTCAGAACTTTCTACGTGCACGTGGAGTTACTAAGTACCATCAACACCTTAGATACTTCCTAGACACCTTCCATGCTTTAAGTATCTAACTTACTAAAAACATATCATGTTTTAAAATCATATATATTATGAATCTTTCAGAATATAGCTTTAAGCTTAGCATTTGTAGAAACTTAGCTACAGTCTTTAGAACACATGCTTCAACATAGAATACTTAATCTGAAATAAGGCTAACGTATCACCTTGGCATTCGATAAAACAAGTACATACTTGAGGAAAATGCTAAGCAATCTCATGAAACTTAATTGTTTGAAAACATATAAACTTATCAATAATTATCGTTGAAATCACATAGTTTATCACTCTTCATAGTTCTTACTAATGCAGAACCAACTCAATGTATAGCATTCTTCTTTAACAAGTTTTACTAAAACTTGAATTCATCTCCTGGGATGTGGCTCCTCCGTCCATCACCTTTCTAGTCCCATTGGCCCTATGTGTACGTAGCTAGGATCATATCTTAAACCACCTTTAAGCTCGGTTACCACTTCAAGGTATTGAGCTAAACATACTTTACTAGGAGTCATTCACATAAACATCACATTTAGCTTTGTCTTATAGACTTAGCTTTCCCTATTAGCAGGCGCTAACCATTCAAGCTGTGTCTAGGGCAACATACTTCATAAGCACTAGACATTAATTACTTAAGAACATCATGCCTGGACCATACCTATCCATACTTTATAAGTTATTAATCTATCAAGCATACGTAAACATCAGTAAAGTAAATAGCTTGGCAAACGTTTGAGGTTGGCTATCAATAAGTAACTTTCATTAAAGTATGACTTGCTAAATCATTCATAAACATTTGTAAACATTAGAGTCACTCACAGTCTTTGGGAACTTCTTTTAAGATTGATGAGAATGAATGATATATCATGCAATGGAATATTATGGAATCAATAAGCACTTAAACTACATTTAATTTGAATTTCAAGCATGTTGTTCATATGATATTCAAAAGAGAGTTTGAAACACATATTACCTTTGAAGTTATCCTTCATAAATTTGACTGAAATCCACCAAGATAGAGCTTGAAGTAGCAAGAGGACTGCCACCGAGATCTTCTCTACTATGCTCAATATGGAACGTGTGATGGAAACACATAAACAAGTTGTATTGATGAAGAATAAGAGTAGGGTTTTCAGGTTACCAATTCAGAAAGTATATCTCAGTATCCTCTTTGATCTTCATGCATGGAGTTTCTATATATAGGAAGAATTCATGCAAATGTATATGGTTGCATGAAGAACAGCTCCAGCTTGAAGATCATTGCAAAACAGAAATGGAATTTGGTGATTATCTAACATAAAGGTTAGTGGATTTTTCCCAAAAATTGAAAAAATCCACTAACTAAAAAATGATTTCAAAAATCATTATTATTTTATTATTAAAATTAGTTTTATAAAATTAATTAAAAATAATTAATTAAATAAAACTAATTTTTAATTAATATTAATTTAACATCTAAATATTAAATTGATAAAATATTGATATCACCAATTAATCAATTTTATATTTAAATCATAATTTAAATACTAATTGATTTTCTAATTTCGTTTAACTTCAATTAAATTAAACGTTTATAATTGTATCATATACAATCAATCGAAAACCCTAAAAATTGAATTTGAACATTTTAAATTCATAACCCTAATCAATACTCAATTTATTATTCCAATTTAATGAGCTAGTAGAGGGACCTAATGAACCTACAGATCATGAGCTCCAACGATCTGTAATTAATTCGTTAAAATTCTTTAATCGAATTAATTACTAACAAATTAATTACTATTCGTTAACTATCAAGACACACCATTATCGCTTGATAGTTGCACTCTCCTCACTGTATATATATTTTTGTCCATATAAACCATAATCAATAAGTCAATCCTTCACATGTCATTCGTAATTACAGTTGGGTCAAAATTACCGTTTTACCCCTGTAAATACATCTTGTTTCTTAAGTTTCCACTGACCCTTTAATGAACAATTTGGATTCATAATATTACTTGTGAATCACGTTATTCTCTATCATGAGAAGGCGGGGCCTGCTTGTTCAAGACCTGGAATCAACACTTAAGAGAACAACCATCTGGTAACCCTAAAATGGGTAGGAGTAAATTCCATCTTGCAGAGTTATCTCCCCATCCATCCATCCGGTCTTATCCCCAAAATGGAAGGCTTATTGAGTAGTGTTGTTGGACTACTCTCACCCATGCAGATCAAAGGATAATCCCAAATAAACAGGAGTTCATAGCTAGCTCAGGATTAAGATCGAGTTATCCTAGGTTACTTAAGTATGAAATAATTAATTTTAACAATAAACGGTCGTTATAAAGAAAAGTGATTGTTTCGTGGTTCAGTTTATATGCAAACTCATTACATAGGATGTCCCCACTTACATGTCTCTACATGAATGATCTGTGGATCACATCCTTTGTATTACCTATACAAAATAGGTTGCATCCAATAGTGTTACCAGGATGAGATACTCAATTTCATCCATATATTTATAGACCATTTAGGCTATATACTATTAACTTGATCTTGTTTATGTCACCACATAAAGTTAAAGTATTCATACTATAGCCATGAATATGTTTATTGGATTTTCATAATAGAATGGAAAATCAAAAACTTTATTGAATAAAATACTCAATAACATTTTATTGATAAATAGAATGTTCAATAAAAAATTTACGAACTAAAAGTTCTAGGACATTCCCAACAATCTCCCACTTGGACTAAAACTTCAGTGAAAACAAATATATACAATACAATGCTGAGAAACATAAAGAGAAAATACAATAAACTAGGGCATCTTTAATACCATAGATATTCTTCCACTTGCCTTGATTATGTTGCTCGGAGTCCTAATCCAACCAGGTGACCCTCGAACACTTTAGTCGAGAGGGCCTTCATAAATGGATCAGCAAGGTTGTCTTCAGAGGCTATCTTTGTGACGATCACGTCTCCTCAGTTTACTATCTCTCTGATGATATGATACTTTCTCTCAATATGTTTTTCACGTTTGTGACTCCATGGTTCTTTCGAGTTGGCAACAACACCACTATTTTCACAATACAGTGTGATAGGTAAGTGCATATTTGGAACTACTTCCAAGTTAGCCAAGAATTTGCGTAGTTATACTGCTTTTTTAGCGGCTTCACATGCGGCTACGTATTCTACTTCCATTGTGGAGCCAACGATACAACTTTGCTTAATGCATCTCCAAACTATAGCTCCTCCATTGAGAGTGAAAACTGATCCTGAAGTAGATTTCCTTAAATCCACATCAGTCTGGAAATTAGAATCAGTGTATCTAGTAAGGATCAAATCCTTAGGTCCATACACAAGCATATAGTCCCTCATTTATCCTTAGATACTTGAGGATATTTTTGACAACAGTTCAATGACTGTGTCCTGGATTGGATTGGAACCTACTGACGATTCCAACTGCAAAGCATATGCCAGGGCATGTACATAACAGTACATCAAACTCCCAACTGCATATGCGTATGGAATTCTTGTCATTTCCTCAATATCTTGAGGTGTCTTAGGACACTGTTCCTTTAACAAATGAATTCCATGTCTAAAAGGTAACATACATCTTTTGAAATTTTACATATTATATCTCGACAACATCTTGTCAATATAAGATGCCTGAGATAGTGCTAGGGTTCTATTCTTTCGATTTCGAAAGATCTATATTCCTAGAACATATTGAGCATCACCCAAATATTTCATTTGGAATTGTGTTGCTAACCATCTCTTTACGTCAGCAAGGAAGTTTATCTTATTCCCAATGAGCAAGATATTATCAACATAAAGAACTAAGAATGCTACAGTCTTGTTGACTATCTTTTTGTATACACAAGGTTCGTCAACATTTTGTTCAAAGCCATAAGATTTGATCGCAGTATCAAATCTTATATTCCAGGATCTTGAAGCTTGTTTTAACTCATAAATGGATTGTTTAAGCTTACAGACTTTCTGCTTCTGTCCTTGTTCGATGAACCCTTTTGGTTGAGACATAAAAATACTTTCATCAAGATGGCCATTTATAAAAGCTATCTTGACATCCATTTTCCATATTTCATAGTCATAATATGTGGCAATGGATATAAGTATCCTAATCGATTTTATCATGGCAACAGGAGAAAAGGTTTCTTCATAGTCAACCCATTCTCTTTGGGTAAAACCTTTTGCCATGAGTCTGGCTTTATAGGTTTGCACGTGTCAGTTTGGTCTCGTTTTCTCTTGTAGATCCATTTGCAGCCTATAGATTTAACCCCACGTGGTTGATCTACAAGTTCCCAGACAGATTGAAGTACATAGATTCCATTTCAACTTCCATGGATTTTATCCACTGTTCCCTGTCAACATCTTCCATTTCCTTTTAAAGGTTAATGGATCCTCTAATCCATCATCATGTATGATGTTTTGAGTTTCTGTTAAACCCATATAGCATTCAGGTTGTTGAATAAACCTTTCACTACGTCAAGGCATACTCAAATCTTGAGATGGATGTGATAGGACAACAACAGTTGTTGATGGACCAGCTTGATTAACAACTATTGTTGATATTTTTATAGCATCTTTGGTCATTTCTTGCAATATTAGTTTACTGTGAGGTAGATGATTTTTTATATAATCTTCTTCCAAGAATGTAGCGTTTGTCGATATAAATACTTTGTCTTCTTAGGGATCATAAAAAATCCTCTTTTTGTTTCTTTGGGGTATCCTACAAAGAGGCATAACTTTGAACGTGTTTCCAGTTTCTTAGGATTTTGTACCAACACATGTACTGAACAACCTCATATATGAAAATGACGTAAACCAGTTTTGCGTCCTTGCCACAACTCATATGGTGTTTCTGAAACACTTTTTGAAGGAACAATGTTTAGAATATATATTGCAATCTGTACTGCATACTCCTAAAAAGATTGAGATAACTTAGCATAACTCATCATCAACTGGACCATGTCTAACAAGGTTCGATTTCTCCTTTCTGCAATACCGTTTTGTTGTGGTGTTCCAGGTGCTGTGAGTTGGGATTGAATTCCATGATCTACTAGATAGTTCTGGAATTGTAAATCCATATACTCACCACCTTGATCAGAACAAAATGTTTTAATTCTTTTACTTAACAAATTTTCTATTTCGGTCTTAAATTCTTTGAACTTTTCAAGAGTTTCAAACCTGTGACTGATTAAGTAAATGTAGCCATATCTCGAGTAATCATCAACAAAACTGACGATATACTGATAGCCTCCTCGTGTTTTTATAGAGGTTCTTTGGCACGAATACCTTTGTTAGAAAAAGATCTTTTTGTCATTTTTTCCTCAAGACATGATTCACATGGAGGTAAAGAACTATCTTCTAATTGACTTAGATGACCGTTTTCTTTTATTAATCTCTCAATTCTATTGAGATTAATGTGACCAAGTCTGAGGTGCCAAAGATAGGCATTAGGAGAATTTTTTTGTTTTTTATTTTAAGTCTCAGCCATTTTAGACATCTTTATATTTAGAATGACCTTTACTTCAGTTGGGTTTAATATGTACAAGTTATTTTTGAGTCTTGCATAACAAATATGAACACCTCTTGAGAAAAACAAATACTTCATTAGATTCAAAGATATTCTGTACATATTTTCTAGCAAACAGAAAATAGAGATTAAGTTTCTTTTCATCTTAGGCATATAATACACATTCCTAAGTAAGATAAAATACTCTCCAAAAAATAGCTTGATATCTTCTACTGCATGAGCTGAAATGACTTCACCCATTCCCACCTTGAAAGCCATTTCCTGTTCAGAAAGTTCTCTCCAAGAACTAGTTTCCTGTAGAAAAGTGCAAGACCCATGTTTCAAAATTAAGCTCACATTTATTCCTTTCGTTTTCAATTCTTCGTAACTTACTTTAGGGTGTCGGGTACTTAGTCAAATTTAAAAAGGTTTAGACTTCAGCTGATTGCCTCCTTTCGGACGACCACACCCAGTACTTAGTAGGATTTTTTGGGTGCCAAACCCATGTTTAGCAAGTATGCCTGTTCGCCCAACAAATTCCAGATTCAGGTTCTAATGTCAATAACTCGAAATCTAAAACTCATTTTAACAAAATTCCTTCTTCAAACATTCTTCGAATTGTGTTAACAATGTTATCTCAAAATTTCAGCATAAAACTCTTCATGGTTTGATCTAGAACTTTAAATCTTCCCCAATGGCCCTAAATTGCAAAGCTGCCTACTTGTTCAACACTTTCTATGTTTAGTTTCCAAAATACGTAACTCAAACCCCAGACCTTATCTTGAAAAAGTTTCTTCTATAAACTTACTCATAAAGGTGATAACAATATTACCTTAAGTTTTTAGCTTGAAATTTCATGTGGTTCAACCTAGATCTTGATTTCTTCGTCGACGGCCTGGATTCGCCCAAAAATAGAACCCATCGATACTTCCTTCATTCTCCGACCTTCTTCTAGTGAGACTTCATTCTAATGGCTTGGATTCAGAAACTATACTCATAGAACTTTCCAACGGTACTAAGTTCGCCTCATTTGCTCGAAGGAATCGTCCAAAACGAGCTCTTGAGCTTCTCTTCCCTTTTTATACTATCATTCAGCCCCTATGCATGAAATCTCCTTAAGCCACCTCACCCATTAATGGAGATTAAGGGCCCAGATTGAGCCATTGTTTGGATAACTAAAAGAAAATTTTAAGCTAAACATTTCGAGCAAATTCAATCTTCGATGGAAAAACTTGATGGGAAAGGGTCATTACTTGATGGAAATTTCGATGGTTCTCTACTGAATACTCGATGGGATACTTGATGCCAACCCTTCCTCGATCGCTTATACTTGACGCTCGACCCTTCCTTGATTGCTCAAACTCAATGCTCAGTGGCATTTACTCGTTGCCTGCCTTGTGCTTACTCGATGCTCAGCCACCATTTCCACGACCAACACTTAGCCAAATTTTCTTTTTTTGCAAGGCTAGCTTATTAAACACCCGAGAGCTAAGATCCTCATACTTAAACATTTCCCTTTTCACTTCCTTATCCTTAAACATATTTAAGTGAGGTAATTAAAACTCGGGTTTTACAAACACGATTTCCCTTCACCGTTTGTGTCATGATCTCGATCTCTTGAACCTTCGTTGTTGAGTTTCGAATTGATCTCAGTGATAGCTTCATTCTCTAGAGGATCTCTTTCAATTTAAGTCTCCAAATTTCACCAAGTTGGCCTCCCCTTTTAAATGTTGGTAGAAGACTTATTTTATGAGTAGCACCCACAGCATCGCAACGCTATAAGCAGCGTCGCGACACTAATGTAGATAATAGTTGCCTTCATATCGTAGCATCACAACGCTATTGGCAGCATTTCAACGTTGCCCTATTTTTCTTCCGTAGTGATTTGCCCAACTTGCTCTTTCACTTCTCCTTGTATTGGATGGTCTTGAAGCCTTTGTTTTTAGACATTTGCATCAAGTTTTTATCCAAATAAGTTCAACTAGCCCTAGTAACTCGGTATCCTGAAATTGGCTCAATAAACCATATCAAATTATGTAAACTAGCAATTTTAGCTCCAAATTCGAAGGCGAGAAAAGCATTTTTTAGGTGCTTTTCAGAAAACCAATGATGAATACATCAAACACATAAGTATAAATAATAATTTTGTTTCTTCTAATGCAAATAAGACCAAATCACCAAAATCGAAATTCTCACCATATTTTAACAAAATTCTAAATACCTAACATTTGTGGAGAAAATTCTGGCGAGTCTTTAGCGTTCTTGATATTCCAATGAATCAAATCCAATCCCTACAAAATCTTCAAAGTGGTAGAGACTCGTATTGATAAAGAGTTATAGAATTAGAGCAATATGAGAACAAAACAAGAACAAAAAGAAGCAAAGTAAAGAATAAAATAAAGAGAAAAAAGTAGAGAGAACAATTGAATTCAATTGTGGCGTGTGTTGGATCGATATGGCAAGCCTATAGGGGATGAATATGGTTTAATTAAACTTTTTTTTCTAAATTAACCCAATTAAACTAATTAATACACTTTTTATAAATAATAAGAAAAATTCAATTTATGTAACAAATAAGATGACAAAAATATTATAATTTAATTCTATCAAATTTTAGCAAATAAATAAGAACAAACTAAAACATACAATAAATTGCTTAAATTAATTGCAAAAATAAAAAGGAAAGAGTTAGAGAAGAAGACACCGTAATTTTTATAGTGGTTCGGTCAAACTCAACCTACTCCACTCCCCAAGCGCCTTTTGGGAATTTGAATAAATTTTCGACTCTTTCCACGGATTAGAGTCCAACCGTTACATTACCGCTCCTTTTACGGGTTCAAGAGCAAACCCGATCCGTTACAAATATTGGAATTTTTGAAGAACACAATACAACTCTCACTAGAGTGGATTTACAAATTTAAGTACTCAACAAGTTTGTTCTCACAATACAAGAATAAGATTAAAAGAAAAAAAAAATTGGGAACTTAGAGAGAGTAACAATGGAACTTTTGAGTTTTGGAGGATTATGAAATATAAAATTTTTTTGGTTTAAAAATTGGAGAGGAAGATGGTTTATATAGAGATGGAAAAATTTTTAGAAACTACAATTAATTTGGACCATTGGAAAGGAAAAGAAAAATCAATGGTGGAGATTTTAAATTAAACTAGTCGTTAGATACAAACAAAATATAATATTAAATTCCTTTTCTTTTGAAATTCATTTTCTTTTTAAAATTAATCCAAAAAATAAAAAAACATATCATGTGTCAAAAACTAACCGTTAGACACAAACATAAAATAATATTAAATTCATTTTCCTTTTAATTCATTTTCTTTTTAAATTTATTCTCTTTAAAGTCAATCCAAAAATAAAAAACATACCATGTGTAAAAAAACTAGCCGTTAGACACAAACATAAAATAATATTAAATTTATTTTCCTTTTAAATTTCAATTTTTTATTTTAAATAAATCCAAAAATCAAAAGTCCATATGTTAACTCTTAATGATCCATCATTCAACTAATATGTTGTCACATGTCTACATGCAAATGGTCTGGTTATGCCACGTCATCCACCATGGTATTTTCTCTATAGACTTGTTTCGGTCATATCGTCTTCGTTTTAGCTCTGATTTGAGTGATTCAAGAGGTGTTGGAATCGTTGTTCCGAGCTCTACGTTATGGATAGACTAAAACAAGAAGATTTTCAGTAGTTAAAAATTGAGTTTGCTATCATCAAAATATTGATTAATTAATTAATTAATTAAAATTAATTAATTTGAGATTAAGGGCCAAAAAGGCAACGACGTGTCTTACAAAGGCACCACTATTTATAGGATATAGAATGGTGTGTGTTATAATATAAAATTTAATGGAAGGTGTATGTTACAACATGGAATTCAATGAAAGGTTTATGAAATTAGGATATCTACACTAATATTACATTTATAATGTATATTACTTAATAATACTATTTTATTTTTTGATTTTTATTTTTAAAATTTGGTCGGTAAACACACTTGTATCTATATACTTCTTTGATTTTTTTTCTAATATATACAAGTATTTTGTATCCAAACCACGTTTTGAAATCTTTACAAAGAAATGCTAAAATTAGGGTTGACAACGGGGCTGGGGGGATTCCCTGTCCCCATCCCCAATGGGGGAATTTACCCCTGTGCCCACCATTTGAAGGTGGGGATGGGGTGGGGATTCCCCGTTTCCCTTTTTAATCCCGGTGGGGATTCCTCTATCAACTCCCCCTGAGGATCCCATTTAAAATGTTATATGATATACGTAATAACATTTTTTTAAAATTTGAGGTACTTTGTTTAGAATGCACTAGTCCACAAAAACAAAACAAACAAAATTTAATATATGCAAATCCATGAAATAAACACAATTCACAACCTCAAAAATCCATGAAATAACTTTACAACTTATATTATATAAAGTTCAAATAAAAGTTTGAAATAAAATAAAGTCAAATGTCTTATATAACAACCACAATCATAAACTTGCTCGTCCTTCTCTCTTCACACAGGTGACTTTATGTTTATCTTTTCTCCTTTCTCGACATCATTCCGTCCTTAGTTTTGAGTATTATTTCTATATTTAAAATATAATTAACAAATAATGTCATAAAAAATAAGTAGACAACAAAACCACTTAACAAAGTAATAACAAAATAATGTTAATCCTTGAGTATATACCTTAGTCATCACTCATCTTCATCAGAGTGCATCTTCTAAAACAGTTGCTAAATGTTTAACCATTTATTTTTTTCGTACTAATACCTTATGTTGTCACATATTTATAATACAAAAGAATTTTATTTATATATTAAATGTTAAATATAGGTAAATATAAATAAACTAACATAATTGTCAAAACTTCAGTTGCAATCCAATTTTGAGCATACATCAAAACCTTTATTATCTTCAAATGAAGTTTGTTACGATGTGGGCTTACAATCCTACCACAGATACTAAAAGCAGACTTTGATGCAACACTAGATAACGGGATGGCTAATATGTCTATAGCAATTTCTTATAAAATGGATACTTGACCCCATTCGATTTCCACCAACTCAGAATGTCAAAGTTAGATGATCGGGGTAATATAGGTTCATCTAAATATGCATCAAATTATTACTTCTAATTCATCTTATTAGAATTTGATACAAACAAGTCATAATCATCATCAAATTCAATATTCTTTGATGTTCCACTTAAATTTTTAGAGCGAGAATCATCACTTTCACTTTTATGCTTCAGCTAATATTCTTTCTCCAAATCTGAACAAATATTTTTAATCTTTTCCATCTCTTGAAAAGAGTATCTCCATAAATTCTAGAGAAGTATAACTCAATCAACTTCAATTTGTAATGTGGATCTAAAACTGCAGCTATGACCATTACACCATGAATTTTCTTCCAATACTTATTAAACTTTGAAATCATATTTGAAGCCATGTCTCTTATGTCTTGGAAGCTAAAATTCATTCATTCAGAAATAGTCAACTTCAATTTAAAAATTTTTGGGAAAAAAAAATAATAGAATATTTCCAGAAAATATTTCAGTCACGTGATGAAATATTATCAGTTTCTCACATATCTCTTTTGCCAATACCCAATTTTGATCTAAAGGTAAACATTTTAACTTTAATTCTCATGGTTTCAATCGATAAAAAATTGTCTTATACTTCAATGTGGTGGCTAACATAAAATATGTAGAATTTCACTAGTATAACAATCAAGACTCAACATCCTACCATCATATATATTTAATTGACGAGCAGTTTCCTCAGATTTCTCTTTATTTTTTTTTTTATGTACCAAAAAACTCACACTTCTACGAACTCTTTCAATCTCATTTCCTATCACTGTCAACCCATCTTTCAGACTTAAATTTAGAATATGAGCACAACACCGTATATGAAATAAACTCTCATCTAAGATTAAATTTTCAAATAGATTATCAATAAGCATATTAACTATGGAATTATTTGTACAATATTGACAATTTTCAGTTGATATTCTAGTCTAACAAATATTTCATTACTTCTCCGTGAGGTATCTCAAAAGTGTGTGGAGAATAGACATATATAAACTTAAAACATATATTTGAAAATATAAAATCAATCTATGTACAAATAATTAGAAATTAAGTACTCTAGAATGTTAAATAGATGTATCTGATTATTTTGTTTCACAAGACCTAACTATCATCAACAAAATGTACAATGACAATCATATAACCTTTTGTTTGGTGTTTGAAGTCCATATGTTCATTTAAGGGTAATTTTTCCATTCATCTCATTCAACAACATCATGGTTTTCAACTTCTCAGTCTCGTAAATCTTTAAGATTTCCTTCTTTGTGTGTCTTGACACCATCTTAAATAACTTTGATGATATTACAATTCATTAAACTTTCATGTTCAACT
Source organism: Benincasa hispida (assembly GCF_027475165.1). Classification (NCBI taxonomy): domain Eukaryota; kingdom Viridiplantae; phylum Streptophyta; class Magnoliopsida; order Cucurbitales; family Cucurbitaceae; genus Benincasa; species Benincasa hispida. The sequence goes on along the minus strand of NC_143485.1, from coordinate 47,652,808 downwards.
ATCGAGAGAGGATATTCATGTTTGATTATCATCCTAGCTAACACTCTTTTTACAGCGTCCTAATCAAAATTATATAAACTCAATGTGTTGTTCTTCTCTCTATTAGGATTCAATGGGGATTTTCGTATATCCTTTTGTCCTTTATAAGGGCATATCTTAATACGGTCATGCAAATGTTTGGTTCCATTTTTACTCTCACCTCCTAATTTTTGTTTGCAATCATTACAAAGCGCCTTATCTACTCCATTTATTTTTTGCTTCTTAAAATGGTTCCAAACAACTGATGTCAATCTCCTCTTTAAAGATCCATTCTCATTGTCCTCACCAAGAATAACACAATCATCAACACTCAAATTATCTTCATTTGAGGAGCCTAAAGTTAAAATCTGGTGTTGAATTTTGGCTTGGACTTAGAATTGGACTTGAAATTGGAGTTATATTTGGACTTGGCGAATCTTTAGTTGTAGAAGGTGAAGACATTGTTTTTTTGTAACCTATCAAATTATACAAAATAAAAAAAATATTTTTTTTAAAAAAAAAATCTTGTCTTTTATCCTCAAAAGGTCTTTCTCCAATATTTACATTCAATTGAATTTCTGCTAATTCACTTATTAATTTTTAAAAAACACCAATGCACCAAATTCAAAAGTACAGTTTTCTAAAAAAATAAGAAGAAAAAGAAAGAGTGCACTCGATGGCAGCAAGCAATTAATCTTGATTATGCACAATTTTCTTAAAAGAAAAAAAAAATCTTGATTATGCAAAAGCGGTATTTTGTTACCACTAGAAGAAATTCGAGATTTAATATCGATTGGAAAAAGTGAAATCAGATGTATAATGTCGGTTTAAAAAAAAATGGATCTTTAATGTCGGTTTTAAACCGACATTGAAGATGGGCTTTAATGTTGGTTTAAAACCAACATTAAAGGTGTAATGTTTTTTTTTCATATTTTAGTAAATAATATATCCCTAAATCGCGCGCTCCTTCTCTTTTTTACGCCCAAACCCTTCTCTGTCGTACCGTCACTAAACCTTACCTCGCCCAATCCCTAAACCTTTCCCTCGTCGTCCGTCGATCGTTATCAACTTTCTTCCATCACCGTCTGTCGATCGTTCTTCAGCTTTCTTCACTCGCCGTCGATCGTTCTTCAGCTTTCTTCTTGTTTTAGAGGTATGACTCGAGATCATCCTCCTCTCTAACTATTGGTGTGTTATGCCTGATTGTTGTTCTGATTTGGGTTGGGATTTTTAGGAGGTGGGTTCCTCTTCTGAACTATATTCACAGAAGAAGAAGAGCCAATCCCAATGGATAAATTAGAAATACCAATTTTTTTATGGTATTTTGATACACCAGATTGCATATCCCAGAAGATCAATCCATCTGATCTCAACTTTCCCTTGTATTAATACTCCGATAACATTGTATTCTTCGATAAGGCTAGATTGAACCTTAGATACAAGGTTGTAGGGGTTAATTGGGCTCTAGCAAGAGTCAGATTGTCGTAATACATTTTCTTAAATTATTTCTGTTTTATTTTTATTTAATATTTATTGTAGATTAGCTTTGATGATATAGCTGCTTCTTCTGAATTGCTAACTTACAAAAACAAAAGAGTAATCCACATACAAAAGGTAGAGAACTAACCTTCACCCAATATCGATCTTTCCAAGGCAAACTGGGGTCAGCCTGCAACAAATTCCAAGTAAATATGATCACTTTATCTTCGTCACTTTGAGCACCTCAAGTTACAGGTGATGAATTGATCATAAGTATTCCTTCCTCTTTGTCTTCAATTGATCATATCTCGATTTATTTATTGTGACTAATATTCAGTTTCATATCGGTTTAAGAGAACCATCAATCTTGGATAAGAATTATGTGGATCCGTATTATCCACAAGTTCACAGAAACAAACATGCGAATGAACTTTTGTAATAGAATCATACAGATTTAAATGAAGTGCTAGTAAATTGATACCTCTCCAGGCCACACCACCGGTATCAAAAAGGAAGGAAGTGCTGCTAATAATATCCAAGAAGCAAATATTCCAATTCCGTAAACCTCTGTGTCAATAAGAACATCGATGTTTAGACTTTTAAAAAGTTGAACTCATAGAAAGTAAAGGTCTAATAGAGAAGAAGAAGAAGAAATCGTCTTCATTATTAATATTGGACAGAAAACGAAAGATAGAACAGTTTAAACGTCACTTGTCTTGAATGACACTCATCAAATTAAATACAAATTTCCATTTCGAAAGTTGTCAAATCCCCAGATGTATAAATCAACAATATGCCCCTTTCTTCATTGTTGACTTCTTCAAAAAGCCAAACCTAATGTGAACCGAGAAGAAGATAAAATCTAGAAACGTATAAAGAAACTTCTGCTTAGTTCAGCAATAAACCGAATAATCAAACCCCATCTAAAGAAATAAGTAAAACCCATCAAACACTTTTCACAATCCATCGAAATGCAGAAAAATAGAATTAGGAGAAAAGTAAAATTTAAGCAGACCTCGTAGAGTTTGAAAGGAACCACAATTCCCCAGCAAAGAGTGAGCCAAAATGGAGTATAGGAAAGAAAGAAGAGTTCACCCCATCTCTTGCTAGGGTTTGAAGAGAGCCATAAGCTTGAAGAATGTTTGGAAACGGAAGCAGGACCTGGATAGACATAGGTAAGAAGTGGAAGAAAACGAAAGGAAAGAAGAAGAAGAGAGTGAGAAAAGCAAATTTACCGGCCATTACAACAGTGATTAAAGATGTGAAACTGAGATGATATGATAGATCTCGGCTTGAAAATAGAGGGCTATGGAGCTCCTATGGAGTAATTGTTTTGATATGTAGTATGTAATATTTTTCCTATTGTTAATGAAGTTGGATCCTTTGTAACTACTAACTTTGGGTCAAGAACTATGGAGTAACTACTAACTCAGTCGCATATTCCTTTTTGTAAATTATCCACCATATGTTATAATCTTTGCTAAGGTATGTTAGTTTCGAGATTTAGTTTAATGGTTTGAGATTATAGCTTAATTATGTGATAGCTCTAAAAAAGAGCTATTATTCCTTGATATTGACTCATACAAAATCTAAGGACACGGTTTATTGTGATATTTGTTTGGATTGATATTTGTTTTGATTCAACACTTGATTTTGAGTGAAGTTTTTCATTTGTTAGGTTCAAGTTTGACGTGCAAGGCTAAATTTTGATTCTTGGAGATTTGGAAGGAAGATAGGAAGATTGCATTGGACGTGTTTTAAAAAGGTTGACAAGTGGAGAAGGTGCACCCGATACAAAAAGGACTTCATAACAACATTAATAACAAAGACAAGGTAATATTTATAAGATACTTATCTTAAAAGTCTAGTTGTTCTAAATTTGTTGATGTTGCATACTTTACAATCATAATTTTATGCTTTTAAATTTTCCCTTGTTATTGTTTTTTTTTTTTTTTTTTGTAGATTAAGTTGCATATTTTACAATATGGATAAGTCATGGATGAAAATGAATAGAATGTCAGCTGAGTATGGTTTAGGGGTCGAGGTGTTTATTAAAAATGGTCTACAACATTCAAATATACCGAATGTCATGAGTTGTCCATGTTTGAAGTGTGTTAATGCAAAGACTCTAGATGTGAACAAAATAAGATAACACTTATTTTTTAATGGTATAGATCAAAGTTATCAGACATGGATTTTTCATGGTGAATCATTACCGATTAAGAGAAACAATGAAAATGTGTCTACTAGTGAAAGAGACGAAGTTGATGAGGATGATGTTGATGTTAATGACAATTGGAATGTTTGAGGCTACATACAATAACTATTTTAGTGGAAAATCTGATAATTTTGAAGAATTATTAGATGATGTGAAGAAACCATTGTACCCAAATTGTAAAACTTTTTCCAAAATATCTACATTGGTAAAGTTATATAATTTAAAAGCTAAATTTGGATGGAGCGATAAGAGTTTCACTAAGTTGTTGGAATTAATTCATAACATATTACCTAGTCCTAATGAAATTCCAACTTCTACTTATGAAGCAAAAAAGATGTTGGGTACTCTTGGAATGAAGTACGAGAAGATTCATGCATGTAGAAATGATTGTTGCTTGTTTAGAAAAGAACTTTTTAATGCAAATGTATGCCCCATTTGTGGTACATCAAGATGGAAGCTTCAAAAAAATTTAAACGAAAGGGCTAAGAATATCCCAGTAAAAGTCATGTGGTATTTCCCCCTAATTCCAAGATTTGAAAGAATGTTTTGAAGTAAAGAAACAGCAAGTTTATTGACGTGGCATGCTAAAAAAAAAAGAAACATATGGTTTATTAAAACATCCCAAAGATGCCCTATCGTGGAAAAAAATAGACAATTTGTGGCTAGAGTTTGGGTCAGAACCTAGAAATCTTCGTCTTGCTCTTTCGACAAATGGGGTAAATCCACATGGAGATCTTAGTAGTAGATATAGTTGTTGGCTAGTGATGTTAGTGACGTACAATCTACCTCCATGGTTGTGCATGAAGCGAAATTTTTTTATGTTGACTGCACTAATATCTGGTCCTAAACAACCGGGAAATGACATAGATGTTTATTTAGCTCCGTTAGTAGATGACTTGAAAAATTTTTGGAAAGATGGGGTAGAATGTTACGATGCATATGAAGAACAACGTTTCATGCTTAAAGCCATTTTATTATGGACCATTAATGATTTTCCTGCGTATGCTAACTTGTGTGGTTGTACGGTTAAAGGATATCATGCATGTCCAATTTGTGGAGAGAATACTTCATCCACTTATTTACCAAAAGGGAAAAGGATGGCATATCTCGGGCATCGCAAGTTTCTACCCCGCCATCATCCATATAGAAAACAAAAGAAAGTTTTTAATGGCGCACAAGAATTAGAATTTGGTCCAGAACCATTGAGTGGGGAAGAAATTCTTGCAGAAACAAGTAAGTATCAATATTCATTTGGTAAGAAAAGTATCAAAGAAAAGAATAGTGGAGATATCACTTCAACTTATTCGAAGAAAAATTCTATTCTTTTCGAGTTAGAATACTGGAAGTATCTTGACGTGCGACATTGTTTAGACGTGATGCACATTGAAAAGAATGTATGTGCAAATCTTATTGGCACATTGCTTGATTCCTGGTAAAACAAAAGATGGAATAAAGACTCGATTAGATTTGGTGGAACTGAACATTAGATCAGATTTAGCCCCTCAAGTAGGAGAGAAAAAAGTCTTTTTACCTCCCGCATGTTATACATTAACACGAGCTGAGAAATTGAGCTTTTGTAAGGTACTATAAAAAATTAAAGTACCTGAAGGCTATTCATCGAACATTCAAAGTTTAGTGTCGCTCACAGATTTGAAACGTTATGGACTTAAGTCGCATGACCATCACGTTCTTATGCAATAATTATTACTGGTAGCCATTTGTGATATTTTACCCAAACATGTAAGACTTGCAATTACTCGCATATGCTTCTTCTTTAATGTTATATGTTGCAAGGCGATCGATTCATCTCAGTTAAAGGGTATGCAAGAGGATATTTTTGTCACTCTATGCCTCTTAGAGAAGTATTTTCCTTCATCATTCTTCACAATAATGGTACACCTTGTAGTGCATCTCGTAAGAGAAGTTGAGTTTTGTGGACCTATTTATTTGAGGTGGATGTATCCTTTTGAATGATACATGAAAGTGTTGAAAACTTATGTACGAAATAGAAATCGAGTAGAAGGATGTGTTGGAGAAAATTATGTTGTTGAAGAGACTATAGAGTTTTGTTCTAAATTCGTATCTGGTGTTAATTCTATTGGGCTAAACTCATCAACAAAGAAAGCGAATTCAAACATTGATAGAGCATTGTCAGCTGCTTCTTTTATCCGATCGAGTAAGGATGAGTTGGATCAAGCTCATCTTTATGTCATTCAAAATGTAAATGATGTGCTTCCTTACGTCGAATATGTAGATCTTCATCTTATTCTTGTTTTAGGTTACTTGATTATTCAATAATCTACTAACTTTGTCATTTATAATAGGCAACATATGGATATTTTGTCTAAGATCAATTCTGGTAAAAATAAAAGTAGAAAGTGGCTTCAAGAAGAGTATAATCGTACATTCAGTCGGTGGTTGTCCACACGGGTAATCTCTAGAGACCTACTATTTGATGTATAATTAAATGTTAACTACTAAAATATTATGAAATATATCGTAGGTTGCACTAGCTCTCGAAGTACCCAAAAATTCCATATCACCTTCTTTGAGATGGATAGCTAATGGACCTTGTCCAATTGTGGCAAAATATTCTGGTTATGTGGTCAATGGTTACTACTATCACACAAAGAATCCCGATGATGTTAGGAGGGTTAAAAATAGTGGAGTTAGTATAACGGCTACCACAATGCAAGCCTCTAGTGCTAAGGATAAAAGGCCCGTCATGTCAGATATGACCTTTTATGGTGTAATACAAGAAATATGGGAGCTTGACTATCATAGATTATCATTTATTTTATTCAACTCTAATTGGGTTGAGAGTAGAACTAGAGTCAAAACAGACGAGTTTGGGTTTACTATTGTGGACCTCAATTGTATTGGACATAAATCAGACCCATTTATTTTAGCCTCTCAAGCAAAACAAGTGTTCTATGTAAAAGACCCTGCAAATTCGGGTTGGTCAATTGTTTTAACATCTCCACAACGAACAATTGAGGATGATTTTTATGAAGATGAAATAGAAGATATGCTACAAGAGTATGGTTATGGAGGTATCCAAAGAATGTTCAATGTTGATACATTTACTGAGATTGATGATACAACATCCACATACATTAGACATGACTGTGAGGGTCGATGGGTTGATAAATAATGTATTAAACATGGTATGTCATTTACTATGGTTATATGTATTTAAATATTAAGATTATATGTTTTTTTTGTGAGTAATATTTTTTTTCTTTTTCAGATTGACATGGAAACTTCAACAAGTAGAAGTGAGGATGATAGAAATATGATCCCACAAAAATATAGTAGAATAAGTATACCACGTGACCTAACTACAATGTCTGAGTTGGCACAAATAAGGACATCTGGGCAACGGTTGACCATCGATTATAATGAACATGGACAACCGGTTGGATCTGGCACAAAGAAGATGCAGAGTTATATAGAAGTTTGTGTTCGACAACAAATTCCTATAACGTATGATTCTTGGAAAAAAGTTCTAAATCATTTAAAAGACAAACTTTTTGATTGTGCAGCGGTATGTGTTCTAAACTTTTAATTCATGTGCATAGTAGTTTATTAGTTTATTGTTTAACTACTTTTTTTCATTGTGCAGATGTCGTTCAATGTGGACTCTAAGTCCAAACATTATATACTAATGTCTGCATCTAGGAAGTTTCGGACTTTCAAGACAATATTGACTCAAAAGTTCATACTTCCATTTAAGAATGAATCTTCGATCTTGCAATTTCCACCGCAACAATATTCTCTTATAGAGTAAGATCATTGGACATCGTTCGTCAACGAACGATTGAGTGAAAAATGGGAGGTAAGTCATTCACAATAAATTACATGTCAACATTATCATTGTTTTGATAGGTAACTTCAACTAGATTTGTTGTACAGAAAATCAGCCGTGTTAAAAAAGAAAGACGTGCAAAATGTGTATATAATCACCACATTTCTTAGAAGGGCTATGTGAATCTTGCCCAAGAATTAGTGAGTTATTTGACTTAAATTAAATATTTTATTCTAATGTGTTTATGCTAATTAAATATGTATGTTCATGTAGAACCTATCGAATGACCCTTCTTATCGGGCGACTTTATGGAAAGAAGTAAGAAAAGGAAAGAATAATGAATACTTTGATGAAGTTACTCAAGAATGTGCCAATCAGATTGTAAGTATATATTATGCAAAATTTAAGATGACATATATATAAGTTTAAGATGATATAGATATTTTGTGAAAATTGTAATATGTTTTACAGGATAAATTGGCTGAAGTTCATGAAGGTGAAGATGTTATCACCGAAGCATTGGGTACGGAAGAACATTGGGGAAATGTTAGAGGAATGGGTGATTTTGTTTCCCATTCTCAATATTTCAAATTAGTAAAACCAAAGTCCTCTATGAGCCAAGAAATTGAAGAAGGCTCTAGTCAAAAAAAATTTCGACATGGTAAAATGTCAAAAGAAAGAACTCACAACAAACAATCTCATCAGTCCAAATCATCTGTTGGAAGTGTTGCACTAAGTGCATCTGAAGAAGATACTGAGAAGATGTTTAAAGCAGAAGATACTGAGAAGATGTCTAAAGAAGATTTGGAGGTAATTTATTTATTGTGACTTTTAAATTTTAATCATATTGTATGTGCTTAACCATGCATGACATAAGTTCTTTTAAATTTGTTAAGGGGACACCATGCCACTTGGCTATAGGAACTGTAGATAATATTGTTGCAGTAGCCACAACATTCGATGATGATGTGTCATGCTTAACTGTTAAAGTTTTGATTGACATTGTCATTAGAGAAGATTTGCTTATACCAATTCCTGTGAAGGGTAAAATAGAGTTCTTAAAGCAAGCAATGGGAAACTTCGTAAAATGGCCTCGTAAACTTAGTTATGGTTGACGAGAAAAAAATATGTTTCCTTTTTAGTTTATGAGTTTGGTTATTTATTATTTTTCCTACTTTGAATTTTTGTAACTTTGGTTATGGTAGGATCATTCACCAATTAAGAGCTTCAGTCAGCCCTCCAAATATACTAACGCTAATGGTACTATCAAATTATGAATGGACATGCCATGCATAACATGAACGATGTAGACATGATCCGTATCTCTTTGGATGAGCATATATTTGGAAGAGAAAAATTTATTTATTTAGGCCGCGATGATCTGCTCCAATATTGCAATATGGTTGAAATAGGCTACATGTGTATTTTGACATACGTTGCGTAAGTACTACTCATCTAGATTCACTCATGTATACTTTGTTTCATGTTGATAAATAATAACTTTTACTTTGTTTAGGTATCTTTGGAATGAATGTGGTCGTGATATTACGAAGAAGTTTTTTTTATAATTGATCAAGCAAGAATATCGCCACATGTGAAGTCTCAAGATATCCGATTCATAAATTTAGTCAATCAACTAGAATTGACTAATTTAGACCAATTAGTCCTCATTCCATATAACACAGGGTAAGTAGATATAAGTTCTTAAGTTATTTTTAATTTCCATTATACACGTACTAATATTTCAAAATTTTTGCTTATTATAGTTATCATTGGATATTGATTGTAATTAATCTACAAGAAAATTGTGTTTATGTTTTGGATTCTCTTCGAAGCAAGGTTCAAGAAGATTTTCATGGAGTTATAAATATGTAAGTGTAATTGAACTTTCTTAGCTATTAATTGAAGTATTTATGTTTAACTAATGTTTTTAAACTATTTAGTGGATTGAAAACATGGCAAGCCAAGCACGATCTCCAACACTATCGCTTTTCTCCAAAATGGAAACCTGTAAAGGTTTGTATTCATTTTTTAACAATTTATGTTCATTCGACTTCTTTGTAATAATTTAACAATTGTTTTCAACTTCTTTATATGTAGTGTCCTCGTCAATTAGATTCTTAGGATGCGGGTACTATGTGCAAAAGTATATACACGAAATAGTGCATAATCCTACTACTCCCATTACTAGCCTCGTACGTAAATTATTTATTTTTTATATAGTGCTAGCTTTAATTTAATAAATGGACGTAAACTTATGTTGAATTTATCTTTTTTTTTTTTCCTTTTTGTAGTTCAATACAAAAGATGCATATACGCAAGGAGAGATCGACATAATTCAGACCCAATGGGCAAGTTTTGTTGGCCAATTTGTGTAAGGATGTAATTCTTGTTTTTTGTCTCAATAGAATGTAAATGCTAGCTTAGAATGAATGTAAATTTATCTAACCATGATCTTTGTGAATGGAATTAGTACTAATATGATATTTGTGAATGAGAGAAATGATGGCTTGGTGTAAGTATTCTATGAAAGTTTGGTTCTGGTATTGTGATTCTTGTTTGTGGATAAATTCATAGGTGGAAGACATGATCTGTTTATTATTGAAGTTGTATTCATGGTATTGTGATTCTTGTTTATTCATAGAATTAGTGCTAATTGATATTTGTGAATGAGAGAAATGATGGCTTGGTATAAGTATTTTATGAAAGTCTAGTTCTAGTATTATGATTCTTATTTGTGGATAAATTCATAGGTGGAAGACATGATCTATTTATTATTAGAAGCTGTATTCATGGTATTGTGATTCTGGTATTGTGATTCTTGTTTATTCATGGAATTAGTATTAATTGATATTTGTGAATGAGAGAAATGATGGCTTTGGTGTAAGTATTCTATGAAAGTCTGATTCTGGTATTGTGATTCTTATTTGTGGATAAATTCATAGGTGGAAGACATGATTTGTTTATTATTGGAAGCTGTATTCATGGTATTGTGATTCTTGTTTATTCATGGAATTAGTACTAATTGATATATGTGAATGAGAGAAACGATGAGTATATGTAATGGATTGGAAATATTGATTTTGTGGATAAATTCATAGGTGGAAGACAAATATTGATGGGCTCGCCATGCAATTTTTTTTTTATACTTTTTAACATAAAACAATGACGGACATTTCCTGGCCCAACACGAGACATATAATGTCGTTTTTAACTTCTTTGACCAAAAAAAATGGATTCGGCAACGGAATTTAAAAAACGGACAGATTTGGGCTTCAAGACCTTCAATGTTGAGACTTTCAATGGCGGTTGCAACTGACATTAAAGGTCTTTAATGTCAGTTGGAACCGACATTGAAGACTGCAATATTAGTGTTATTGAAGGCCTTTAATGTTGGTTTAAAACCGACATTAAAGGCCTTTAATAACACTATCTTTTTAATGTCAGTTTAAAAATCCGAACACGGTTACATGAAGTTTGAGAGAGATGTGACCAAATAGTAGTCAAAGTAAAAAGAAAGAAAAAGGAGAACCCTAAATAGACTACATTCACAAAGAAGAAGACCAACAGTCAATATATTGTATATGAATATATACGATGAACAACCAGTGGAAATGAATATAATCCAAGCTTATGGCAGACAAAAGTAGGATTATAATCAAAGAAAGCACAAAAAAAAAAAAAAAAAAAAAAAAAAAAGCTTATATTCTTGGCCTCATCTGCTGGCTCAACATACCATTGCAGAGTTTTTTTCCCCCCTGAAATTCTCTTTTATTTTTCTTCTTATAATATCCCATTTTCCTGAGTTTGAAGTGTCACTGTATTATATATATCAAATTCAAATTCGAAGGCAAAGAAAAAAAATGCAACAATGTCAAAAAAAAAAAAAAAAAAAAGGGAAAATGTAACTTACAGTGATTGGGATCGATGGCAACACTGGCGGCAGCTTCTTCGACGGCAGACAACAGAGATCAACGACCGACACTGCAGCTTGTTCGACGGTTGACCAGACGGCAAACTCTGGTGTTGGGCTGTGAGGGGTGGCTTGCTGAACGTGAGAGGTGCTCGACGGTTGAGATCAATGGTGAGTGTGAGGGGTGGCTTGCTGAACGTGAAAATGAAACATTAGGGTTGAAACATGGCGCTGAAATTACTAATTAGCTATTAAGACTGGGTTTGGATTTCGACATTTTAATTGGTTTAGATTGAGCTAAATTAAAAAATTGGACTAAAGGTAAGAATTTACATATATTATATATATATATATATATATATATATATATATATATCCTCTCCGTCTCCGCTCTGTTCATAGACGGGCCCTAAAAAGATCCTTGGTTTGACCTTATCTTTGGTCAAATCGGGGACTCCTCGTCCCGATCGGAGCGGGTCTCGTAAGGAGTCGATCAAAAATTTTGCCAACCCTAATTAAAAGGGTAATAAGGAAATGACGGAAAAATATTACCATTTTTAACTATAATAATAATAAAGAAAAAAGAAGACATCACCAATAAAGTAGTGAAATGTAGAGCTACATAATCCAGGTGGACAAAAAATAATAAAATCCAAAAAAAAAAAAAAAGGCTTGGGCTTGCACTTTCACATAAATAATATAGGAATAAAACCAGAGAAAATGTGGTTTTTTGTAATTGCTCCTCCAATTGGCTGCTCATTTTATTCTATTTTATTTTTGGAAATTGAGGGGAAGTCTTTGACCATTTGCTGCAAAAGAAGCATAACTATTGAAAATTGAAGTATCAAGTATATGAGGTTATCATACGAGGTTAAAACCTAAAAAGATGTATGTGCGTTTTTCATCCCTCTACTTTTCAAGGCCTTCTCGACTCTTTGTACTAATTTGAGAAAAATGTGTGAGTTGTTTGAGGCATGAGATTGAGATAAGATGTCTAGAGTTCATATTTATATGTTTGAAGTGTAGAGTTGAGTTTATATGTCGAGATATCTGATATAGTTTTCTAAACTCTAAATAATTTGTTTTTTTGTTTATTATTTTTGTTTTGGAACTTTTTTATTCAATTATTCTACCCATCTTTGTTTGAATAAAATATGGATTGCAATTTTTCTTTTAATTTTTAAAGTTTTTCTTTCTTTCCTTTTGGATAATAAATAACAATTAACCCACTGCGTTTCTTGCATAAATATGGGTAACTAAAATGAGAAACCAAAGAGAAATAAAAATTTTTGATTCCTAATTTTTCTCCACGAATTTCATCATCTTCTTTTTTCTTTTTCTTCTTCCTATTGTTGCGTATTTTTACTCTGTCATGATTTTTCTAATTGCTTGCAACTTCTCCATCATCTTAGTAGCGAATGGAATGCCACCACATTTCTTCAACTATTTCACTTTCAATTTCTCCAAATTTGGTGGATCATCATAGAACAAATCTTCATTTTTCACTCATTCTTGCTAGAAAATGTTTCAGAAAAAAAATCTTCATTTTATGTTTTTTTTTTTTGTTATATGTTACATACTTTTCCAAATATTCTTCACTCTCATTTGTTATCTGAATTCAATTAAATAAAAATATATTTTATAAATTTCTACATATAAATATTGCACTTAATGAGACAAAATACTATTATTTATATAATCAACAACTCTAAAACATACTTTAATAGTCATCAGTGTTATAATAGTCGAGAGTGGTGGTCGAAGTTGATTATCGAAGATTTTTTTCGCTAGAGTTTGTAATCAGAAGTGGTTGTCAGAACCTGAAGTTGGTCACATGAAGGTGTTATTGGAGTTGGTCGTCGGAGGTGATTTTCGAAGCCTGGAGTTGGTCACGTGAAGGTGGTAGTCAAAATTGATCATCAAAGATGGTTTTTACTGAAGTTTGTAGTCGAAGCCCGAAGTTGATCGCATGAAAGTTCATCAAAAGTGGTTGCTGGAGCACGGAATTGGTCTTCGAAGTTGGTCACGCGAAGGTGGTCATCGGAGTTGGTCGTCGAAATTTTCATCGGAGGCGGTTGTCAGAACTTGGTGTTGGTCACTGGAATTGTCATCAAAAATAGTTATCGAAACTCAGAGTTGATTCTCAAAGTGTGACAGTGATAATCGTTGACAATGGCTGATGGGTGGAGCCATTGAAAACATTGGAAGAAGGGAGAGTTAGAATGAATTAGGGTGAGATGATAAAATAGAGCAACTCAACTTCACCAACATTTAAAGTTAGTGGGCCAAACATTGAGATGGTATATTATACTAACTCAACTCAACTTATGTTCGTGAGCCAAACACCCCATTTGTGTCTTTTTTTGTTTTTAAATGGAATATCGATATAATATCAAATGTGTTTCTATTTGTATTTTTTTGGTGTCTTGCGGGTTGCACTCATTTTTGTGCAATCCACCCAAGTACCAAGCACGAGTTGGCACATGAGAAACTTTCGTTCTTTTAAAAATGATTTTTTTAACTTTTCTTTTTAATCGAAGATGATAAATGAGATGGTTGTACACCAAATATTACTCTTTTTTTTTTTTTTTTAATATCTCCTGCGAGAAAGAAGTGTCAACTTGATTGTAGTTAAGTATTTAGATGTTAGATTTAGGTTTGAGTTTCTTCTACTATAGGATTATTATTTTTTATGTTTAGGTAAAATATATTTATATTAAATATTTAGAGCCCATTTGGATTGATTTAAGAAAAAGAATGTTTTTCAAAAAACTCATTTTATTTAAACACTTTAGATAAAAATTTATTAAAATACACTTAAAAAAATTATTTTGAGTGGTTGTTAAATCCCTAATTTCTTTCAAAATAACTTTTTTTAAAAAAAATTAAACACTTAAAAATGTATTGTTGAATTCTTATAGCAGCCTAGCTTAGCTAATCCAATCGAACCCTTAGCAACACACTTCACTTTGGTGTATAAAACAATGACGAAAAAAAAAAAGAAAAAAAAAACTCAAGTAGGCTTTCTCACTATGTTGGAAACTTTTTCAAATTTTATACTCAAAACTTCATAATGTATAGTCTCTGTCTATGTAAATACGTGGTGCATCATCTCTGGTGTTGTCAACTCGTTTGAATAGCAACAATGTGTCAGATTCACAAGTGGTTACCAATACTTTGATTAATTTATAATTTAAGAAATTAGACTTTAAAATATTTAATATATAGTGAGTGATTTTTTTAGTTCAAGAATAGGTAAATGTGAATATCAAAGTACTTAATCTCCTGACCAATAATATACAAGCTTTTTGTTTAGTTATAGTCACAGTATATCCTCAAATTAGAAGTACTTTGATTGAATTTTCTTAATTTGAAAAAAAAAATTAATTGAGATAATTTAAGTTAGGTTTTTAAAACAGAGCTAATTTGACATGAGGTTCCCATATACTACTCGTTCTAGTAAATATGAGTCTTCAAAAATATATGCATTTGAAGATCTAAAATTGTACAATTTTAACCACAAATTTGTAATAATAGGTTTAAAATATTGTGTTTTGACAAAATACTAGAAGAGCGGTTATATTCCATGAGCCATGCATGATCCGGCCAACTCGTGAAATTTCCATCACGGAGCATTGCAATGTTGTGACCTATCATTGCAATGCTGCGAAAATTTCAATCCACCTTCCAATTCGCTGCGTTGCAACACTACTGTACAGTAGCCATTGTACAGTTGCAAAATTCGTCGAATCTCAATCCTTTTTTCCTTGATTTCTCCAGAATTTCACTGGAACGATCACAAACGACTCAAAGACTTTAAATACAGACTCTATAGCATTAATTATGCCCAAACACTAGGCTTTTATAAACCAAAAAGTAAAAGATAAAGCGATAAATCTAAATCCAATCCTGCAAATATCCAACAATTCTAAACCATTCATCACATGAACACAGAATGCAAAACCTACCAAAATTGTAAAATAATTCTAGAAAAAAAATGGAATGAAAAACCTGGTGTGATATCAATTGAAGGAACCTGTGAAGACCTTGAGCAGAAACGTGGAGATCGATCCAAATTTTATTTTCATAGAATACCAATTTTACAGTAAACAGAATATGCATGTTTGGGATAAAATCGGTGTTGTTAATTCAATTTAATCCAAGCCAAATGAAATTTGTAATGCTCAAACAACAACTAAAACTAACACATAGTTATGGCAAAAGTAAGAGGTCGATACACAAGGAACCTCTATTAATTGGCAAGATTGGGGGGGGAAGACGTTTAAAGAACTAAGTAAAATCGAAATAAAAGCAATTGTAACAAGAATTGTGAGATAAACTTTCTTTTTTAATATATAGTCAGATTCGGTAGAGAGAGATTCTTGGGAAATCTTTATTAGCTAGGTTAATTCTATCATTGATCTTGAACAAATACATGAAAATTCAACATCCCATATCCAATAGGGTAAAAACCTTAAAGACCCAATTAGCTAACTAACAAATACCATACGAATTAGCCCTAATCTAAGTCAAAACACTTCAATTCAACAAATTCATATTCTTTTCTTAGATTGCTTTAGAAACTAGGGTTCTCATGATTATGACATCCAAGAAACACATTAGAGCAAATTTCAAGAACGATTTGATTGAATGCTCTAAATTAAGAAATTCAAGAATTAATTTTGGAAAAGAAATCCTAATTAAAACAAAAAAGCTTAATTTTTACAACCTATCTTACTATTATGCAATAGTGCCAAGCAAGACTTGCATACAAGAAATTAATAGAATCAAAGAAATTAATAGAATCAAAGCGTCAATTATTTTCCATAATTTCTATTCAAATTCAACACAAGAATATTAAAAAATGTAGAAAATTGAAGAAAATACACAAATGATCTCAAGAATTTAACCCTAGACTAAAGACTTCCCAAGAAAATTACTTACTTAGTCATAAATTGGAGAACTCTTGAAGGAATCCATTGAAGTATTGATGAAATACATGAAGAAATTTACAAAAATACTTGTGAATTTCACAAGAAATCTCTCGGATAAAAGCAATTTTGGAGATTATCTCTCAAAATTTAATCTGACAATTCCCTCTCTGTCAAAAAATAAAATCTTCTTCTCCCCTAAATCTGGAAAATCAAAGTTTTTAACTGATGAGAGTTGCAGCGTTCCGACCCTAGGCTAACGTTGACTCTAACACTGCGTTGTGCAAGGCACGCACGTGTTTTACTTTTTTGCCTTGATGTCCAGAGCATTGCAACGCTGGGTATAGTGTTGCCAGTGTTGCAACGCTACCTTGTTTTGTAGTATTTTGATGCATTCTGTCTTACAGCATTGAGCTAGCGTTGGACCTGGTTATGGAGAGAGCATTTTGACGCTCCAAATGGTGCTGAAGCATATTGAATTGGTTCAGTTGAGGGGTAGAATGGTAATTTGCCAACTCCTTTTCTTCTTAGGTGATTCTTTTGCCTCCATTAAGCTCCAAATTTGCATTTTAAGTAAACAAATAAGACAAAATTGAGGGAATTAACATTACGAACATAGCTCTTTTCAAGACCTATCAATGCATAAATAAGAAAACTTACAACATGCTATTGAAAAATAAACAAAAGGGATAGGAGAGACTTACCCTTGAAGAACCTTTCTTCACATGATCCTCTTCTCCAAGACAGTCACAAACAAATCACGAACAATCTCCGATGGCCGCCACCAATTAGAACCTCTTGTATCCTTTGTAAGGATAAGAATCTCTAAGGAGAAGTAGACTCTTAGATTTTTGGAAGAAAGGAAGATTGAGTTTGAGTGATATAAGAAAAGGAGAAAACCTTGGAGAATTTTTGCAAATAGGATTTTTCACTCAATAGTTTTTTGTGAAGAAGATGAATTAAAATAATGTCAATAAAAACTCTCGCCTAACTTCCCCACTCTTCATGATTATCAAAGAGAATCAAGGGGAGGGAAATTATTTCCCTCCCTTTAATTTAAAATAAAATTAATTTAATTTTAAATATATGTTATATCATATATAACACATAACCTATGGTTTTTATACTGTATCAAATACAATATACCCTATAGTTTTAATTCTCTCATTAATGCATTGTATTTAGTATAAATGAGATTTATATTCAAATATTTTAATCATATTCAAATATTTATTTTCCCTCAAATAAAC
Source organism: Benincasa hispida (assembly GCF_027475165.1). NCBI lineage: Eukaryota > Viridiplantae > Streptophyta > Magnoliopsida > Cucurbitales > Cucurbitaceae > Benincasa > Benincasa hispida. The sequence goes on along the minus strand of NC_143485.1, from coordinate 47,635,191 downwards.
TTTATATTATAATGTATTTAATACATTATATTAATTATATCATATATAATAAAGTAAAATTAATTATATCACATATAATTAATTCCCTCGATTAATTTGAACAATTCAAATTAATCTAAAATTGATTCTCATTAAATTCCTGTTGAGCTACAGAGGGGCTCTCATGGTTCTGTAGATTGAAGTTCCAATGGTACTTGAATAATTAATTAGATTCCTTTAATTAAATTACTCAACATCCATTAATGTAGGGCACTCCACTAAAGACCCACAGGTGCACTCTTCGCACTACATATATTTTTCTGTATCCATTGGATATAATCAGTCAATAGTGCAATGACCTTCACAAATTGCTCGTAAGGACAGCTAAGCCAAAATTATCATTCTGCCCATGTAGTTACATCTAACTTCTTAAGTACCAATGATCCCTCTAATGAATAATAAGTCGTAGTTCAACTATGACCAAACTCCTCTCGGGCCAAGAGAAAGTGTGACGCCATATTGTTCAAGCCTTGGAATTAGCCCTTAAAGGAGCAATTTATCTACTTACCCCAATGTTAGGAAAGGAGTGAATTTCGTCTTGTGTAACTATGTTCCCAACTCCCCAATTAGACGAATCCCCAAAATGATAGGTTTATTGAGTCGATGATCTGGCCACTCTCACCCATACAAATCAAAGGACCGCCTTCACCGGCAAGAGTTCACAACTCATTCAGGATTCAGGTCATGTCATTTATGGTCATCCTGGTGAAATGTAAGTCTCTATTATGAACGACGTTATATAATGAGACTAGTTATTTCGTAGTCCGATCTTATACAAACTCTTTTGTATAGAATACCCCCGCTCACATGTCTCCACATGAATTATCAAGATCATATCATTTGTAGCACTTTACAACAATTGTAACATCTACAAAGCGGGTCGTATTCGTAGTGTCACCAGGATAAGGTATCCAACCTTATCCATCTACTATAGACCATTTAGATCATCACTTAAACATGATCCACCTGTATGTCTCTACATATATGTTTAAGCTACAGGTGATAATCTTGCATGTGAGTTTATTGGTTTGTGGGTTTAATGCTACTAAATATCAAATAAAATATCTCATATTTTATTAAATAAATAAAATGTTTCTACAGTACAATTACAAATTATAGGACCCTACGAAATTTAGGGCATCAACCCCAACAATATCTCACTTGTCCTAAAACTAGTGGGGTGTACAATATAAAAGTCATACTAATATACAAATACACAAAGCAATAAACTAGGGCATAACACGTGCCCAATATAAAATCTCCCACTTGCCCTAGACGAAATGTGGTCTATCCTATAGACCCATACTCTGCAGGTAACCCTCAAACACCTTAGTCATGAAGGCCTTTGTAAACAGATCAACAATGTTGTGCTCTGAAGCATTCTATATGACAATCACGTCCCCTCGATGAATAATCTCTCGGATGAAATGATACTTCCGCTCTATGTGCTTCCTACGCTTGTGACTTTGTGGCTATTGGGAATTTATCACAGCACCACTATTATCACAATAAAGGATGATGGGCTTTGACATGTTTGGAACTACTTTTAAATCTCACAGGAATTTTCTGAGCCATACAGCTTCCTGAACAACTTTACAAGCTGCTACGTACTCGACCTCCATTTTGGAGTCATCAATGAACCCCTGCTTGGTGCTCCTTCAGACTGCTACTCCTCCGGTAAAACTGATCCTGATGTGGATTTCCTAAAATTCTTATCAGTCTGAAAATCAGAGACCGTGTATCCTATAAGGATTAAATCCTTAGAATCATACGCAAGTATGTAGTCTCTCGTTCTCTATAGATACTTGAGTATGTTTTTAACGACGGTCCAGTGATCAAATCTTAGATTAGATTGATATCTACTGACTATCCCCACTGTATAACAGATGTCAGGTCTAGTACATAACATCGCATACAAAAGGTTACCAACAACCGATGCATAGGGGATCCATCTCATTTCCTCAATCTCTTAAGGTATCTTAGACACTGTTCCTTAGACAATATAACTCCATGTTTGAAAGGGAATAAACCCCTTTTGGAGTTATGCATTGAATATTTGACAAGCATCTTGTCAATGTATGACGCCTAAGATGGGCTAGCGTTTTGTTCTTTCGATCTCTAAAGATCTAAATGCCCAGAACAAATTGTGTCTCTCCCAAATATTTCATTTGGAATTGGGTCGCTAGCCAATTCTTAAATTTAGTCAATAGACCTACATCATTCCTAATGAATAGGATATCATCTATATAAAACACTAGAAAAACTGTTGAACTATTAATGATTTTCTTGTAAACAAAAGACTCATCAACATTTTGATCTATGTCATAAGATTTTATCTCAATATCAAATCTTATATTCCAAGATCAAGAAGCTTGCTTCAATCAATAAATAGACCGATTAAGCTTGTAAACCTTTTGCTCTTGACCTTAGGTTATGAATCCCTCAAGTTGCTCCATATAAATGATCTCATCAAGATTGCTATTCAGAAAGGTAGTCTTGATATCCATTTGCCAAATCTCATTGTCATAATACGAGACAATGGATAGGAGGATCCGGATAGATTTCAACATGGCAACAGGTGAGAAAGTCTTCTCATAGTTGACTCCTTCAACTTAGGTATAACCCTTTGCCACAAGTCTAGCTTTGAAAGTTTACACATTCCCATCAATACCCCGTTTTCTCTTGTAGATTCATTTGCAACTTATAGGTTTTACCCCATCAGGTTGATCTACAAGATCTCAAACAAAATTGGAGTACATAGACTCCATTTCAAGATTCATAGCTTTAATCCACTCATCTTTGTCAACATCCTCCATTGCCTTTTTGTAAGACAGTAGATCCTCAACATCTCTGTCAGCTACCATAGCTAGGATTTCTGTTAAACCCATATAACGAACAGGCGAGTTCGCTACCCTCCCACTACATCAAGGTTCCCTCAACACTTAAGGTAGATTTGGCTTACTAGATGAACCAACTTCAACAACTCTTATTGAGGTGTTCGGTTATTCAACAACTCTTATTGAAGGTTCAATAGTTTCCTCAAAAAGTTTATTCAACACAATCTTACTGCGAGGTTTATACTCCCTTATGTGGTCCTCTTCTAAAAATTTAGTGTCGACACAAACACTTTATTTTCTTCAGCATCGTAGAAGTAACCACCTCTCATTCCTTTATGGTAGCCTACAAATAGGCACAATTTTGAACAAGGTTCCAGTTTCTTAGGATTTGTCTCAAGCACATGTGTTGAATAACCCCAGATTCTGAAATGGCATAAACTACCTTTACAACAATTCCAAAATTCCAAAGGTATTCTCATAACACTCTTGAATGGAACACAATTCAAAATGTAAATTGTAGTCTGTACTGCATAACCCAAAACGAGTCAGGTAAGTAAACATAACTCATCATAGACCGAACCATGTCCAATAGGGTTCAATTTCTCCTTTATGAAACACCATTTTGTTGAGGTGTACCAAGTGCTGAGAGTTGGGATTCTATTCCATGTTCTATCAAATAATTTTGGAATTTAAGATCCAAAATCTCTCCACCTCGATCAGATCAAAATTTTTTAATCATTATATTTAATGCATTTTCAACCTCAGCCTTAAACTCTTTGAAATTTTCAAAGGATTCAAACTTATGTTGCATTAAATAAACATACCCATATCTTGAATAATCATCAATAAAAGTGATGAAATATTCAAACCCTCATCTTGCTCTAACATTCATCAGACCATATAGGTATGAATGTACAAGCTCTAAAGATTTTTTGGCCCTATGACCTTTTCCAGTAAAAGATCTTTTAGTTATTTTGCCTTCAAGGCATGACTCACACACAGATAAAGAATTTTCTTCTAACTTGCTTAAAAGTCCATTCTCAATCAATCTCTCAATCCTATTGAGATTGATGTGTCCTAACCTTAGGTGTCGAAAACGAGCATTTTCCTTAAAAGAAATTTTATGTCTTTTATTTTGAGTTATCGCAGTTTTAAACATTCCAGTATTCATGAGAGCTTTAGTTGTTAACGGTCTTAGCACATAAAGATTATCTTTGAGATTTGCATAACAAATATATATACCGTTTTTGTAAACAAACACCTTCAAATGAAATAGAGTATTTTTGTTCTAATAAGTACTTTACAGAAATAAGGTTCCTTTTCAAGTTTGGAACCACATATACATAATCTAATATAATATATGATTTCTGTAAACAAAGTTGAAATCCTCCTATTTCCACAGTCAAAACAACGTGCTCAGTTCCAACATGCATCGTCATCTCCTCAGCTTCCAGTTGCCGCCTGGAACTAATTCCCTGAAATGAAGAACAAACATGGTAGGTTGAATCATCATTCTCCACTAAACAAGTTTCTAATACAAGTAAATCACATTTACCTTGCTTGACATTCTTATTTTCTGCCAAGTATTTGGGACAGTTTCTCTTCTAATGTCCCTCGTGGTTACAATGGAAACAGATTCCCTTTGTAGCATTAGCCTTCTTGCCCTTCTAGAAAACAACTGGTTGGTTAGCATCCCCCTTTCCACTTTTGTTCTTCTTCCATTTTTTGGTGCCGGAATAAGAAGGCACAGACTTGGTTATAAAGGATGATCCTCTGTAGAACTTCTTAGAGGACGAGGCAATATTTGTCTCTCCCTTTTGTTCCTTGTTTTAATCAATAATTGAAATCTGTAGCTCATTAAGCAAAGTGGTCAGGTTGTAGTCAATTATGTTCATAACAACATTGCTATGGAACTGCAGGAAACTTTCAGGTAAAAATTCCAATATGAAGCTAACTTGACTGGCTTCATCAATGACAGACCCATACATCTTTGCGATTTGAAGTGGACCATCATGTTAAAAACATGTTCCCTAACAGATGCCTCTTCTTGCATACAAGCATTGAAGATGTTTTTTAAAAGCATCATGCCTAAGCTATGTGGATGGTTGTATAGACGAAATACTCGATCATTTAGAAGATGAAGCCTATCGTATAGCCTTTGCTACTCGATCGTGTTGCAACAAGTAAACGAGTAACTATCGTATAGTCATCTCGAACGTGTATGCTCTCGATGCTATTGCTTAGTAAAAAAATTTTACTTGATAGCCTCTTTTGTGAGATAATTCTGATTGTATCATCAACTTTAATTTTGGAAAACCATTTTCCTTTTTATCTCACAGTTACCATAAAACTTCCAATAACCTCCTACTCAAATCGATTATTAAAGAAAAAGAATAATTAATTATCATATAATTAATATGTTATAAATAAATATAATAACTAACTTATCTTATTATATTTATAACCTATAGTTTTAATATTTCATCATATGAAATATATAAACCATAGTTCTTTTTCTATTTAATAGTATTTACTATAAATCATATTTATATTAATTCCTCCATATAATTTATCTAATACATCATACCAATTATATCACATATAATCGAATTTCCTCTTGTTAATTTGAACACTACAAACTAACTCAAAATCTGATTCTCAACTTAAACCCATTGAGCTACCAAGGGGACCTCATGGATCTGTAGCTTGAAGCTCCAACGGTAGGTGAATAACTGATTAAACTCTTTAATCACGAGATCCACATCCGTTAACTGTTGGTCACTCCACTAAAGACCGAAAATTGTACTCTTCGCACTACAGATATATTTATGTGTCCATATGACCAATCAACAGTGCGATGACCCTTCACAAATCGCTCGTAAGTATAATTGGGCCAATTTACCGTTTTGCCCCTGTAATTACATCTAACTCCTTAAGTACCACTGATTCCTCTAATGAACAATAAGTTATAGTCCTACTATGACCAAGTTCTCTTTTCCGAAGAGAGGGTGTGGACACTATGTTTAAGACCCGGAATCAGTCCTTAAGGGAGCAATTTATCTACCTACCCTTGCTTCGGGGAAGGAGTGAATTCCGTCTTGTGTAGTTGAGTTCCTAGCTCCCCAATCAGACCAATCCCCAAAAAGGTAGGCTTGTTGAGTTTGCAATCTGGCCACTCTCACCCATACTAATCAAAGGACCGCCCTCATGAGCAGGAATTCTGATGACGGGAAATTAAATGTCAATTTACTCAACAACTAAAATCCCTCGGACGCAATATGTGATGCATGTTCTTAAGGTATGCGTTGATAGTCATGCATCGATGGTCATGCGTTGGAATGAATATGCGCCAACAAATGTATGCGATGACCATGTGTCCTGTCACAAGTTTTCTGCGCTCACGCCAATTATAATGCAAACGCAAGTTTCTCGGGTGATCCGAGGTCGAACTCAAGGACTTGTAGCAAAATGAATGCGTTAATGTGCATGCGGCGGTTTAAATAAAAGAATGATGGGGAGGTTTCTAAGCTAACATTACTTCTACTCCTAGCTAACAGACAGTGCAATGAGAATATGAATGAGAGGCAGAGACACGACAACTCTTGACATGAACCAAATGGATGGGAAAAATAGATAAAATGCGGAGATGTTTTCATTGCAAAACTTAAGAGTGACTGCACGGGCAACCCTAGTCAACGCAAGCCATGCAATTATACTACACATACTTGAGCCTAACTCTAGGACGTATGCGGTGGGTATGCATAAGTGTCGAGATGACCGTATACAACCACCATATCCTACTTCCTTGACACATGCAATATCCTCTCCATAGGGTGTATACGTTGTGTGATAGCAAATGGAGCTTATTCCTAAGTTCCTCATTCTTGCTTATGCATTCCAATCCGTTCTCCCAAGTCTTAGATTTGGATTTTAGACTACTCTTCCAAGTATGCCTAAGTGATGAATGATGCGCTCATAAGACAAGTAACCGCATAAACTTGGTTGACGCAAGATTATTCCTATCTCTAGTGAACAATGCATACATTGCTTAATGCGACCAACCACTTACCTTCCTGGGAAGTTGGTTGTTGCTGACTTTACTTATAGACAAACATTGCGTTAGCCTATAGACAGGCGTTGCCGCAGGTTCACACTAAGCAAATAAGGTTACTCGCACACTCACGCAACACACACCTCTCGGTGGGTTGCTACATGCTTCATATCCCTAATCCACCCAAGCAATCTCACTAAGTGTTGCAATGAAAGTAACGATGCTAAGCAAAAAAGATGGAGATATAGTCGAAGGAAATAGAGAAATGCATAGAAAAAATTGTACTAATTCCTTAATCACAAAATATCATACAATACAATATGAGAAAACAAAGGAAAATGAAATGACCAGCTGGAAGCAAAGACTTGCTTCTAGCGGATGCGCGTCAAGGTCGCCGATGGTGCCATGGATGGGTGATGGAGCTGACTCTCCCGAGGTCTAGATCCGGTCGAAGGTTTCGGTCGTCACTCGAAATGGATGAAGGAGGTGAAGAACTCTCAAGCTTCTTCTCACGCATTTGTCTGGATCGTAAGGATCCGCCCTAGGTGAACCTCAGGCAAAAGCCCTGGACAGTTTGGAATTCTGCTCATCAGCTAGGTGAGATGTCAACATCATCTTTTGATTTGCGTTGATGCGTTCATTCCACCCACCTTGCGTTGATCCCATTATTATGCGTTATCGTATAGCCATAATCGTGTAGTGACCGCATTCGCTTAATACCGCAACTTCTACATAATGACCGCAATCGCTTGACGATCACAACTCCTATACGATGGATGCATACGGCTGATTACCGCAACATCCATACGTTGATCGAGCACACTCGCTTTTACGATGGAGAGATTCTCTGCATGCAGTCATCTATGCGGTGGTCCGGTTTCCGCATTTGCGTCCATTTCCTACGTTAGCTACAAAAAAAGACAATTGAACGCATAATAACACAAAATAACGAGTTAGCTGAGATTTTCAATACTGAATGCCGCAAACTCTATTTCTCGTGAATTCCTAACATAATTGCCGCATATTCCGCTTAACAGCCCTCATAACTCTAAGTAAAATGTCTAAGATGACATGCATTTCTGCATGTCATCAAGTTCCCAACTCACTCAGGATTAAGGTCATGTCACTTATGGTCATCCTAGTGAGACGTATTATCAATGGTGTTATATAAAAAAAATTAATCATCTCGTGGTCCGGTCTTATACAAACTCTTTGTATAGGACACCCCCGCTCACATGTCTCCACATAAATGGTCAGGATCAGAACATTTGTAGCACTTTACAACACTTGTAAATATCTACAAAGCGAGTCGTATCCGTAGTGTCAACAGGATAAGGTATCCCTCCTTTATCCATCTACTACAGACCATTTAGGTTATTACTTAAGGCATGATCCACTTGTATGTCTCACATACATGAAATAACCACGGATCTTGGTTTATTGGATTTGAGTAAATGCTTATAAAATAACATTTATTTTATTAATAACAATATGTGTACAAATATTTACAAACTGCGAGACCATAGGGAGAATTAGGACACCAATCCCAACAATCTCCCACTTGTTCTAATGTCTCAGGAGACTAATGTACAATACTTAAAAAACAATACAATATACAATAAACTAGGGCATATTCTATATCTCAGTATCATCTCCCACTTGCCCTAGACAAGGTGTCGCATGTCCGTAGACCTAGACTCTCCAGATGACCCTCGAACACTTTAGCTGTAAGAGCCTTTGTAAATGGATCAGCAATGTTGTGCTCCGACGCGATCTTCGTGACTATCACATTATCATGATGCACAATCTCCCTGATCAAATGATACTTTCGTTCAATATGCTTGCCTTTTCGGTGGCTCCGAGGTTCCTTAGAATTTGCCACAGCACCGCTGTTATCACAATAGAGAGTGATCGGCAAAGACATATTTGGAACAACTTCCAAGTCTGTAAGGAACTTCCTAAGCCAAACAGCCTCTTTAGCAGCTTCACAAGCTGCTACGTATTTGGCTTCCATAGTGGAGTCCACGATGCATCCTTGCTTGATGCTTCGTCAAACTACAGCTCCACCATTCAGAGTGAACACTGACTCTGATGTTGATTTCTAAGAATCTCTATCAGTCTGAAAGTCAGAGTTTGTGTATCCTGTAAGGATCAAATCCTTATCTTCATACATGAGCATATAGTCTCTCGTTCTCCGAAGATACTTGAGAATCGTTTTGACTATCGTCCAGTGATCTACTCCTGAATTGGACTGATATCGATTGGCAATCCCTACTGCATAGCAAATGTCAAGTCTAGTATATAACATTGCATACATGAAACTTCCAACAGCCAAAGCATAGGGAATCCATCTCATTTCTTGTCTTAGGACATTACTCGTTAGAAAAAACAATTCCATGCCTGAAGGTAATAAACCCCTCTTGGAATTCTGAATCGAATACCTAATCAACATCTTGTCAATGTTCGATGCCTGAGACAAGGCCAACCTTTTGTTCTTACGATCCCTTATGATCGGGATCCCTAGAAAAAACTCTGGCTCTCCCAAATCTTTCATTTGGAATTGGGCGGCTAGCCATTTCTTAATGTTAGTCAGAAAGCCTACATCATTCCTAATGAGTAGGATATCATCCACATACAACACTAGAAAAGCTACTGAGTTGTTGATGATTTTCTTGTAAACACAAGGCTCATCAACATTCTAATCAAAGTCAAATTATTTTATCACATTATCAAATCTAATGTTCCACGATCTAGATGCTTGTTTCAGCCTATAAATGGACCTATCAAGCTTGCAAACTTTTTGCTCATGATCTGGATCAATGAACCCCTTTGATTGAGCCATGTAGATGGGCTCCTCAAGATTACCATTTAGAAAAGCTATCTTGATGTCCGTTTGTTGTATCTTATAATCATAAAATGTGGCTATGGATAGGAGAATCCTGATAGACTTCAACATGATAACAGGTTAGAAAGTTTCCTCATAGTCCACTCCCTCAACCTGGATATAACCCTTTACCACGAGTCTAGCCTTAAAGCTCTGCACCTTTCCATCTATACCTCGTTTTCTCTTATAGATCAACTTACACCCTACAGGTTTTATCCCATCAGGTTGATCCACAAGTTCTCAGACGAAATTTAAGTACATAGACTCCATTTCCTTATTCATGGCTTTAATCCATCATCTTTGTCAACATCCTCCATTGCTTGCTTATAAGACAATGGATCCTCAACTCCATCAGTAGATATTATGTTTTGGACTTCAGTCAAACCCATGTAGTGTTCCGTTGGGTTCGTAACTTTCCCACAACGTTGACGCAGTCTCAACTCTTGAGATGGTTGACTAGATGAACCAACATCAACAACTCTTGTTGATCTATTAGTCTGTTCAAAAACTTTTGTTGAACTCTGAGTAGTCTCATTAGAAATCTCATTTAAAACAAGCTTGCTTTGTTGTTTATGATCCCTTATGTGGTTTTCTTCTAAGAAGATAGCATTTATCGATACAAACACCTTGTTCTCACTCGGATCATAGAAGTATCCACCCCTCGTCTCTTATGGGTAGTCTACAAATAAGCAAACTTTTAAACGCGGTTCTAACTTTTTAGGGTTAGCCACAAGCATGTGGGCCAGACATCTGCAAATCCTAAAGTAGCGTAAACTACCTTTATGGCCTCTCCACAACTCAAAAGGTGTTTCATAAACATTTTCGAAGGAACATTGTTCAAAATATAACATGCAGTCTCCACTGTAAATCCCCAAAACGAGTCTGGAAGATGAGCATAACTCATTATAGACCGAACCATGTCTAACAGGGTTCTGTTTCTCCTTTTTTATACACCATTCTGCTGAGGTGTACCTGGGGCCGAGAGTTGGGACATGATTTCATGTTCTATCATACAGTTCTGGAATTCTAAGTCAATATACTCTCTACCACGATCAGATCGTAGTGTTTTTATCTTCTTACCTAACAAGTTTTCAACTTCAACCTTAGACTCCTTGAACTTGTCAAAGGCATCAGATTTATGTTGCATTAGGTATAGATACCCATATCTTGAATGATCATCTATGAAAGAGATGAAATATTCATACCCACCTCGAACTCTAACACTCATTGGACCACAGAGGTTTGAATGTATAACCTCCAAGGTCTCCTTGGCTCTATCCCCTTTTCCAGTAAAAGGTTGTTTGGTCATTTTGCCTTCAAGGCATGATTCATATACTAACAAAGGGTTTTTTCCTAAACCATTTAGAAGTCCACATTTCACCAACTTCTCAATCCTATTGAGGTTGATGTGACCTAACCTTAAATGCCAAATATGGGCATTTTCCTTAGGAGAAACCTTTGGTCTTTTTGCAGTTGTCACTGTTTTGAACATTTTAGTATTAAGCAAGGCTTTTATGACTAATGGCCTTAGTACATACAAGTTATTTTCCATTGAACCAAAACCAATCTCCATACAATTCTTGAAAATAAACATTTTATTCTCAGAAAAAGAGGTGGTATAACCTTGTTCAATCAGACAAGAAACTGAGATTAAGTTCCTCTTGATATGAGGAACTACATAAATATTATCCAGTAACAAATAACACTTCTTGTCCAAAAATAACTTTAGCCTGCCTACAGCAACAACTTAAACAACCTCACCAGTACCGACTCGAAGAGTCAACTCTCCATCTTCCAACATTTTTCAGGAACTAAATCCTCGGTAAGAAGAACTTATGTGGTTAGTAGCACCTGAATCAAGTATCCAGACAGAATCATCATTCTCTACCAAACACGTCTCCAAGATAAATAAATCAAATTTACTGTCTTTAAACTTCTTCTTCTGAAGAGTAGTGGGATCAGTATCAGACCCTAAATAAGCTCTAAGTTCCATTTCAGAGAACAATTCTCGTCGATAAACTTTATTTGAGTCAGCAACAATTGCTTTCTCTTTTAGTCCCTTGACATTTAAGAAAGACTAGAGGTTATGTCTGGAATTGACACTACCGGTTTCTCTGTCATCCATCCCTTTTTGCTCAAAAAGTGAGAACTGATGTTCAAATAATTCTTGCAACGAGTCCATGATCTTACGTGCAATGACCATGTTCTCAACCCTTTGGCCAATGCATTAGGTATGCTAGCCAAAATATGAAGTCAGGCCAACAAATTAGCCTTCATCAACACTCATATGCATTACGAACATTTCGTGATGCATTAAGGGTCGGGACTTGAGGACACTTCTCAACCATGACAAACTCGAGGTCGTTTACCATGAAATATGTTTTAAGAGACTCTTTCCAATGTATGTAATCGGTCAAATTAAAAAGAGGCAACTAATGAAAAATCATACAATGACATGTTGCTAAAAAACAAACACAATGATCTACATTAAATTTTAGCAAATACTCTTTAAAACAAAATCCAATCTGGTTTAGCAAAATCTAAATGAACCCCGTGTGACATCTAGTTTTGCAATGTCGCTTCAGTGGTTTAAAACAAAAGCCACCGAAGGGTAGTCAATTTGTCTCTCCTCTGAATTGAGATATTCTCAACCAGTCATTAACACCAGAACAACTCTTGTTCCTAGAACGACTAGCCATCATTGATTTGGTCAAGAAACCATTAACTTGCTTAACAATTTTTCGTCAGTATGACCCTTCATTTTAGATCCTAGAGTTCGCCGTAAGCAGCCAATCCGAAGGGAAAAAATCTGATTAGGGCAAAAACTAAAGCGACCCTATCCATTTTTGGAGTTCAACTTTATATTGACCAACTGCATAAACCATTCAAAGGGGGACACTCCTAGGGTGTCATGAGTGTTGGATGGACACCAGCACGCAGCGGAAGAGAACAGGATCCATAAGCACTCTAGTTCATTAATTTTGGTTGAAAAGAAACATGCTAAAAACAAAATATAATGGGTTTCATGAACATACCTTGGTTGAACCAACGAAATCTCCATTTCCAGCTGCAAAATCCTATGAATCCTTGTGTAGACCACCACAAGATCTTTCCTCCTCTTGGTGCTCTAGATTGAGATGTGGGACTCAAAATAAGCTGGAATCAAAGGGAATATGGAGAAAACTCACTGAACATAACCCATTGAAGAACACCTTCTTCATCCGAATTTTTCAGCAAAAATTCAGTCGGTTCTCTTGCCTTTCTTCACTCAAATCTCTTCAATATATTGCAGACTATCATGCAAAGAGATGCTGTATGGGATGCAGCTCATGCTTGGGGTAAAGCAAAGGAGAAAGTGGGTTCCAAGTAAGCTAGTTGAAGATGAAAAACCCATTTTTTCAAGTTTTGTGTAATTTTTCCATTTTCCAAATATCCAAAATTGATTTTAAAATAATATTTTATTTCTAAAACCAAAATTTATTAATTTTCTAAAAAAATTAATAAATAATTATTTAAACAATTTAAATAATTCTAATTAATTTAATATCTAATATTAAATTATTTTTACACAAATTCATCTTCATATATTTAAATCATATTTAAATATATTTTCTCCAATTTTGTTTGATTCCAATTTGAACGTTTCAAATTAACTTATCACGCTACTCTAGAGTTAATCCATTTCCGAGCTAGTAGGGGGACCTCTTGGACCTACAGATCATGGGCTCCAACGATCTGAGATTAATCGGCTAAACTCATTAGACCGATCTAACCCCCATTCGTTAACTAATGGGTCACTCCACTAAAGCCCATAGTTGAACTCTTCTCACTGTAGATATATTATGTCCACTCTATATAACCATGATTAGTAAGTTAACCCTTCACAGGTTTTCGCAATAACGATTGGGTCAAATCTCTGTTTTACCCCCGAAATTATCTCTTTTTCCTTAAGTCCCCACTGATCCCTTAATGAACAATTGTTTTGTGATCCAATCACAAAACCGAGTCCCTCTCATGCCAAATGAGAGGGCGGAGTGAATTGTTCAAGCCCCAAAATCAGCACTTAAGGGAACAACCTCTCTACTATCCCTAAAGCAGGTAGGAGTGAATTCCCTTTTGCATCCTATGTCCCCAGCTATCTATCCAGTCTTACCCCTGAAATGACAGTCATATTGAGCCAGCGCTATTGAGCCAACCCTCACCTATGCATATCTAAGGGAAATCCTAGATAAACAGGAGTTCATAGTTAGCTTAGGATTAAGGTCAAGTTACCTAGGTCATCGCTTTGAAATAGTCAGTCTTAAACAGTAAACAACGTTATAAAGTAAGAGTGACTCATTTCGTGGTCCGATCTTGTACAAACGCTTTTGCACAAGGACACCCCTACTTCTCATGTCCAACATGAACAAATTAGGATCACTTCGTTTGTAGCACTTTACAACTCCTTGTAACAACTACAGAGTAGGTCGTATCCAATAGTGTTACCAGAATAAGGTACCCAACCTTATCCATGTACTATAGATCATTTTGAGTATTTACTTGAACCTGATCCACCTTTATGTCTCCACATAAATTTCAAGTACTCATCCAATAGTCAAGGGACTTTTAGGTTTATTGGATTTCCATTCAAGTAGTAGATTTATTCAATAACACGTTTATTGAATTTTCAATTACATACCATGAGTCTTAGGACATAAAACCCAATAATGAGGCTGTGCAAGAAGATCTCATGGTGCAAACTATTGACTGAAATTTAAGATGATGATTCGAAAATTCGTTGTATATATTGCACCAACAACTTGTAAGGTTAATGACGCATGCGCTTTGCGATATTGATAATTGCGATACTATGTTCTAAATGATGTATGCGGTGATGCTTAGATGCTTTCGTAGTATGCATTCGTGTAGTGTGTGCGTGTCACAAGTTTTCTTACGCTGGAAATAAGTATAATTCCAACGCAAGTTTTTCAGAGTGATCTGAGGTCGAACACAAGGATTGCGGTGATTAATGCGATACTAATGTGATATATGCGACCGAAAAACAAAATGAATAATGAATTGATTTACGAAAAAGTAAAATGCGGTAATAAAGTAATATGCGATGATAAATAAAGTGCGATAATAAAATGCGGCGATAAATAAATTGCGGTGATAAAGTAAGATGCGGTAATAAAGTAAGATGCGTTAGTAAAGTAAAATGCTATAAGAAATAAACGAATAAACAATTAAATATACAAAGTGAGGACTGGCTGTGAAGATGTGCAAAAGTATCTGATGAATGCGGTGGCAAATCTTGTGAAATTTGTCAGAAAGAGAATGGGTTGAGGGAAAGAACATCGCAAGTTCATCAATCTTATTGACGACGCAACTAAGGTTTCGCTCTCCCTTGGCTTACACCTTTCAGTGATCGGCCGCATTCCCATATGTCTATGGTGAAACAAGGATGAACGTGGTGAACGCAAGGTTGTTTCCATCTCTGGAAATACTTCTCGCTTTAGTTAACGCATTCTTCCAACCTTCTTTCAAGAGGCGGAATAACATCTTCACTTCTACTTTCACAGGTGAAACTATCGTCGAGCATGTGTTAGCTAAACTTAGCTGATTTCCTCAACGACGATTAACTCACTCGCTTAATCCTTCCCTTTTACCCTAGGGGATTAGTTACACATGGTGAAAGAAATGGATGATGGACGTATGGTGAATAACAGAGGGATGATGATGAATACGATAATGACATTGAAATCTAAAGATAAGCATTTATTACAGATAGTGAATGAAAGATTAGAGATTAACACAATTGATGAATAGAATAGAAAGTAAGAACAGATAAGGAAAGCATGTCAATGTCTTGACACGGATCCCGATCGGAGATGATGTACTTACCGTCATGTGGTATGAATGGAATGGAAAGCTTCCCTCTTAGGCTTGTTTTCTAGGTAGAAGTGGTCTTTGCACAGAGCTTCTTCTTTGGCAATGGTAATGGATTTCTTGCTCCAAAGACTTATCTTTCGGTCTTATCTCATCTTTCTCCCCGGATTTTCTCTAAGTTGTCTCTTCAAACCAGCCTCCTTTCTTTGAATTTGATGTAGCTATTTATAGACCTTGGCACCTTCTGTATCAGTGATTCTGCTCCGAAAAGCTAATTTTTCCTGCCATGGCTTAGTGGAAACGTCTGCTCTGCTCCACATTTAATTTGTCAGAATCGTACAATAGAAAAGCTGTACAATTTCAGAAGTCCTTGCGAATGCATCGCTCTTTACATCTACGATTGATCGCCGCATGCGGTGTAATTGTTTTGATCTTTTATCGATTGTCGCATGCGGTGGAAATGCGTTGATCGTTTGAGTCCATGATCGATCGTCGCATGCACTGCAATTGCGTTGTTCTTTTTCGTTCTTGATCGATTGCCACATGCGGTGATAATGCATTGTTCATTTTTTTCCTCGAGCGATTGTCGCATGCGGTGACCCATTTCCTACAAAACAAAGACTTGGACATTCTATTTTTCCATCGCAATGGGGTTAGCGGGTGTGCTTACGTCACTTTACAATTTTCGTGTTTCTAAGCCAATTTCTATATGGTCGACGCAACTTTTCCTTCTTTTTGCCGCATAATCTAAATAAAACGATATAAATAACTTGTATTTCTACAAGTTATCACAGCCCCAAATTTAGATATATGCTTGTCCTCAGGCATATCCTCGATTAAGGCAATTCAGCTCAAATCTTATCCTAATTTTGCGTCGATCGACTACTCTGAATGCTCCACCTCTACATAATTTCTCAATACTATAAATTCCTTCTATCCTTTGACATTTCTTCAACCTGCTCTACTTTATTCTTATCTAAGACAAACCTCTGCTCAAAGTTCTCTTCTTATTTTGAAAAGAATGTTTTACCTATCCTTGTGAAAACAACGAAGTGCATCTTTTATGGTTTGTGTCATCCAATAGAGAACGTTGATCATGGTTAATCCCTTCGTTTTGGCTTGCTCCCAGGGGTGTCATGCAAGCATCCAACTTCAGTTGTGTACCAAGCTCAACTTCAACTCTTGATCCTTAGCCAAGTTTTACTTTTGCTGGTCAGTGGAGTTGTCTCTTTTATTCTCTTTTGCTCTCTCTCTTTCTGTATTGCGTCGATCCTGGTAACCTACCTTCATTTTGGCTTGCTCCCACGGGTGACATGTGAACATCCAACTACGAGCAGGTTTCTTTCACGACTTAACTCTTATCAGGTTGGGATTTTCCCTTGCGCTGACAACGGAGTTTTTTTTTTATGATGATAAACGCATTTGTCTGATATGATTGCATCCGCTTGATCGCATCTACTCAGACCTTCCCCACCCCTAAATTTAGAGATGCACAAGGTTCTCATTGCGTTGATTTGGACAGAAAAGATAAAACACTTAGTCAAAATTTTGAAAAGAAGGTTTAAGCAGAGTCTTGTAACAGAGAAGGTAAAGTAGAGCTATTGTGATGAATTGTCTAAGTGTTAGGCAGAAAATGCAATGTATAAATAAATTTTGCTAAGGTTACGCATTATACTCATCATAGCAATGCAAATAAACAATGCAAAAGAAAAGAAAAGAAAAGAATTACCGCAATAAATTGACAAAGGATGATAAAAATAAAGAGGCCAACGCATAAGGAAAGAGTGATTACTCAGTTGTATAAAATTTGTCTAAGTACACAAAGAATTATAATGATCTCAACACAAAATTATAAGTATGTACAAAAGAATACAAGGCATAGTTATCTATATAAGAAAAAATTGAATGTCCGCAAAAAAGAATGCAAAATTGTGGAAAAGGTGTACACCCCCAAATTTAGATTTGAGGCGGGGGATCTTGGTGAGGAGGGTGTTGTGGAGGAGCTCTTTGTAGCGCTTCTTGAAAGTGTAGAGGCTGTTGCAGATGTTAAGGCACTATGGGACCATGTAAATAGGCAGTTAAGAAATTGAAGTACTCATGGTTGCATTCAGCCATCTATCTTTGATTCTGGAGAATGGTAAAAATGTTGCGTTGAATATTGATAATCACCTGTCACAACTCTGCGTTGCTCTCTCGCAACCACGTTAATGAATGGTGGAAGAGGGAAGTTCTTGAGATAAGAAGACCCGCATATCTTCTAAGGCAGTAGCAAGGGATGTGGTGGAGGGTTACGTCGTCGATGTTTCACCAGTATCGGTTTGGGATTGAGCGGAAGGGCTTGCTCCCAAACTGTGTGGGTCATCAACATGCGGCGATGTTGGCGGTGAAAAGTGGGGTGGAGATGGATGGCGGTTGGACGCTGCTAGAGATGCAGTGTTGGAGTCAGGGGCAAGGAGGAGATTGGTGAATTTTTCAGGAAGAGGGGAAAGGGGTTCATTTGTAGGGCTTGGTGGACAAATGACTAAAGGCAAAGGGTCCAAGGGTAAACTAGTTTGCTTCTGCGGTGATCTTCCTTGGATGATTTCCTTCCCTTTGTCATTGTGGTGCTGCTTCTTTGGTCTTGGTGGTTGTGGCGCATTTAAATCAATGAGGGGCTGTTTCGGTGGAAGCTCAGGGCAGTGTGGCGAATCCTTGAGAAGCCTTCTCAGGATTTTGGTGTTGATGACGCCGTGCATTTCTGGCATGGGTTCTTCTTCAATTCCCGCGCCCACAAATAGGCATAAATCGAAATTGTCCATGGGAAGAAGTACTGACCTCTCACACGACCAAAAAAACCTCGAATTTGCTTTGCAAGAAGCTGGCCCACATTAATCGGAATGTCACGCGTTATGCAATATGCCGCCATAACTCAATCTCTTGAAATGGTCTTGTCATGCGATTATGGAATGAGTCGCCCTTTCACCAAATATACCCAAAGGCGCACTTCTGGTAGCAGCCGGTTGGAGGCGAGGGTTCTTATGCCAGTTAGACACACCGTCCACTTAGTGTCGGGTTGCGTTAATACTCTCAGCGCATCCTCCATACGCTCTTCTTCAGGATCATCAATCAGTTTATTATCCAGTGCTTCCAGGAAATTTTTCAACTTGTAGACTTGATTGATATCCTCTGCGCTGAACGACACTACCCTCCCTTCGACGATCACTGCATCTTCGGTGTTGTAGAGCTGGCCATGGTAGAAAGCCCTCACTATCGATGGAATTACGATGGATGGACACTAGCAGAAAGCTTCCCACCCATGTTCCACCACAACGCTGATGATAAGATCCGGTAGTGGCGTCGACGCAGGAAAGAAGCCCATTTCCATCCACAGATCATTTTCCTTTTTGGTTTTTGGGCGCCTCCTGGTCGACGCAAGCTCGCTGCTCTCAACTTTAGCTTTGCCCTTTTCCTGAGTAGATGCAAGGCGGGATTTCTATCTTTGGATGCATTCCCACGCCTTGCGTTGCTCTTCTTTTTCCTTCTCCCACTTTTCTACTTCTTTTCTTTTCCTCTCTCTGACGCGCTGAACATTTGCTTTGTGGCGTCTCTCCTTTTCCTCCTTTTCCTTCTTCTCTCATTTCTCTTTCAAATTGCTCCGAGGCAAGCACAATGCGCTGCTCATCCTCGAGCCTTCTTCTTTTCTCTTCTTCCGCCCTTGCGTTGTCAGGATGAACCTCCTCATCGTGAAGCTTACTAGCTAAATCTCCTAATGCGATGATTTGGTGCGCCCGTGACATCTTCTCTTACTTCTCCTCTAATTTTCTTTTTCTTTCCTCCTTCTCATCTACTATGCATTAAAAAAATGTTGGGTCCCTTATGGACCCTTGCGGTGCTTTCTCTTTGCGACACAGCATTAGAGGGGAGATGTCAGGATCTTCTTTGTCATCCGATGCAACTAATCTAGAATGCGGCCATGAAGCTAGTAGTTACGCTGATGATTTAGCTTGCGCTGACACCCCCTCTTCCACCCTTGCAATGGTTGATTCTCCATCGACATCTAAACTCTCCGCCTGTTTCCTCCTTTCTTCCTTTTTCTTCAGGTGCTTCTCTTCTCGCTTGCGCTGTTTTCTTTCACTTATCTTCTCCCTCTCCAGCCGGGCGACTTCATCTTTTTCCGCCCGTTTTTCTTCAACTTTTCTCTTTTCCTTCTCTTTAGACTTATCCGTCTACTTCTTCGCCTCCACAACCTCCAAAACAGCCCTTATGGGTCCCTCATTGGAGTCTATTGGAGTAGTCTTCTTAGGATCCGAAACGGTCAGGGCCATTCTCCGCGAAGCCACCACCAACTCCTCCTCTGATGGCAGAGGCTGGTTCACTACTCCAGCCTCCAGCAACCCCCCATCCTTCTCTAAATGGCTTAGAATTCTCCCAAATACCTCATTGTCATCCTTTTCTTCAGCTCGCTTTCTGTTGAAGGTACTGGGAGCACCACCTTAGGTCTGGTGGCAGGGGCACTCTCCGTGCTCGGTCTCTCACGGTAGGTGAGTGGTTTTTCAGCTACAGAGTTTTTTTGCTAGGGTTTTCTAGCAATTCTTAAGGATGGCTTTGGCTGGCTGGCGAGCCGACGGTTGGCAACGAGCAAGGCCGCCTCCCGCGTGGTAACGGGGGCATGGGAAGGGGACGATGGCTGGGAAGAAGAGTAGGATGATTGTTCGGACATTTGTTTGGTTAAGTGAAAGAGACTGGAAATTTGTTTGCTCTTCGGAAGAAAGTTCGAAAGGGGATGGATATGCAGAGAGAATTCTTGCTTAGGGTTTTTTGCGAAAAGATGAAAATGAGCTCCTTGGGCTTAAGAGGTGCGCTTTATAGGTTGGGCCTTGATGGGCTCAATGCGATTGTTGCGTGGCAGGCTTTGGTATTCCATAAAGCCTGTCGCGCCTCTCCCATTATGACTTAGCAGAAAGGACGTCCTTTCATCTGCTAAGTAATAATTCCCTCAGAAGCTGAAGCGATTCGACTACCCTCTCCGCGAATATTTTATCGTATTCTTTTCTTTAATTAATTGGATGGGCGTAATGTTAAGTGTTTAACGCAATGCATCCGTTATCGCAAATGCATATTTGTAGAGGACGGGCACAACGTATGTATTAGTGCAACACAACCATCAACGCAACGCATTTCTGGACGATGGGCGCAGTGTACATACGAGTGCACTCATTCGTCAATGCAATGCATTTTTGGATGAGGGCACAAAGTGTATCTATTAGCTTCAGATACACCCGTCGTCGCAGTGCATACCTAACGTTATTATGTATCACCAACATCGCAACGCTTATCCCAAAACCAAGTTGATAAGACGTTGCGGTGTTCACTTATAACATTCATTCACATAATTTAAGATCAATGTAAATTGAGACTGGAATGGAAATAAATTCAACTAGGCATGAAATTAATGCAAGCTGGAATTGAAACAGAAATAAATTCAAGTAAGCAGGAAATCTTATTTATGAAAGCAATAACAAAGCAATAAAGAAAGCGGTAAAGATAGTGATAGGGATGCTGTTTAAAGAAGGTTCTTCAGGGATACCACAACCGCATCCCCGCAGGCGATCCGACTTGCTCGCTCAATGTCATTTCTGACATTGTTCCTTCCCATTCAATCCAGGGGCTTCTGAGTTGCTGGGCAGCGTACTAGATGTTCTATTTCTAAGCTCGGTCATCAGCTGCCCGACCCGGACCTCCAAGTTCCTTATGAAGATGCTTGCAATTGCATGATCACATCATTTTTTTTTATATATACTGCTTGAGCAGAGCTTCCAAGGACGATGAATTCATTGAGATGTTGGATGAGGAAGGTTGGTTATGCGATTGCCTATTTTGATAATTACTCTGATTCAGACAAAAGCCGGAGGATTGCCTCGATTCCCGGACTGACTATTCTATAGATTCCTTTGGCCTCCCTGGACGTTGTTCCCTCCCCAACTGAAGTTGGGGTGATTCCGCCAACCTGGGTTGTACGTGTTGCTGTATGGGTTGTTCTGGATCGAGTACACTGTCTGTTGGCTTGATGGACAAATTTCCACTGAATGACCCCCTCCGCATTGTACACAGTTTATCGCTGCCACTTGTGTTAGTGCATTGGCTTGCGCTGCACCCTAGAAAAGGGTTCCTTGATTAATCGCCATCGTTTAGAGGAGCGAGGTAACTGCGGCCAATGTGGTCATTGTATCAGTAGGTACAATGGCATTTTTCGTTTTTCTTCGCTCTAGGCCTCTTCCTCCATACCCATCATCTACCCAGTCATCTGTATTTCGCGAAATGCGATCTAAGATGACCTTGGCTTCAGTGTACGTTTTGTCCATAAATCCTCTTGCCGCAGAGGCATCAGCAACAGCTTGCGTCGATCTGTCTAGGCCATTATAAAAGGTTTCCATAAGAACATAATCGGGAATCCCGATATACAGATAGTTATTCACCAATCTTCTGAATCGCACCCATGCGGTGCTCAGAATTTCATTTTCCATTTGCTCAAAATTTGGCATGTCCTTTCGTTTTCTTGTGTTGACTATGGGCGGGAAAAATTTCTTCATAAATCGCTCAACCAATTGATCTCAAGAATTGATTTCATTCGGCTCCAATGAATGAGCCCACCTCTTTGCCTCATCCCGAAGTGTATACGGGAAGAGATATAGTCTTATTCCTTCAGGAGTCACGCCAGGAATGGAGAATGTATTATACATTTGTACAAAGCTGGTCAAATGTGTATGCGGGTCCTCTCTTTGAAGACCTCCAAACTGACCCGCATTTTGAATCATTTGTAGCATGACTGACTTGATTTCAAATCTTGCATTCTCCTCCACCGTAGGTCTTGCAATTCCAAGCGAGAAGTCATATAAATTAGGTGTCGCATAGTTCCTCATAGGAACACTGCGGTCGACGGCTAGAAAAATTGGGTCTTGCGCCGGTCGATTTATTCCTTGATTCCTCTCGGGCCTATCGTTGTTCTTTGCCTTGTTTTTTCTTCGCCTTGTACAGTTCTGGCGTGCTCGTGCATGAAAGGTTCGCTCGATATTTGGGTCGGTGTCGAATTCTGTTCAGTCCCAGTACTCATACACCGTCAGCCTGCTCTCTGCATAAACAGACAATACAACAGAGATCTGCCTTCAAAATACCACAAAAATATTCAACACTAAAAATTGTCTATCCTCGGTAACGACGCCAAAAACTTGTTGACTGAAATTTAAGATGATGATTCGGAAATTCGTTGTATCTATTGCGCCAACAACTTATAAGGTTGATAACGTATGCGCTTTGCGATATTGATAATTGCGATACTACGTTCTAAATGCTTGGATGCTTAGATTTGGAAATTCGTTGTATATATTGTGCCAACAACTTGTAAGGTTGATGACGTATGCGCTTTGCGATATTGATAATTGCGATACTACGTTCTAAATGATGTATACGGTGATGTTTAGATGCTTTCGTAGTATGCGTTTGTGTAGTATGCGCGTGTCATAAGTTTTCTTACGCTGGAACCAAGTATAATTCCAACGCAAGTTTCTCAAAGTGATCTGAGATTGAACACGGGGATTGCGGTGATTAATTCGATATTGATGTGATATATGCAACCGGGAAACAAAAAGAATAATGAATTGATTTGCGAAAAAGTAAAATGCGGTAATAAAGTAAAATGCGATGATAAATAAAGTGCGATAATAAAATGCGGCGACAAATAAATTGCGGTGATAAAGTAAGATGTGGCAATAAAGTAGAATGCGGTAACAAATAAATGACTAAACAATTAAATATACAAAGTGAGGACTGGCTATGAAGATGTGCAAAATTATCTGATGAATGCGGTGCCAAGTCTTATGAAATGTGTCAGAAAGAGAATGGGTTGAGGGAAAGGACATCGCAAGTTCGTCAATCTTGTTGAGGACGCAACTAAGGTTCCACTTTCCCTTGGCTTACACCTTTTAGTGATCAACCGCGTTCCTATATGTCTATGGTGAAACAGGGATGTACGTGGTGAACGCAAGGTTGTTTCCATCACTGGAAATACTTCTCGCTTTAGTTAACGCATTCTTCCAACCTTCTTTCGAGAGGCGGAATAACATCTTCACTTCTGCTTTCATAGGTGAACATGTCGTCGAGCATGTGTTAGCTAGCTTCTCCTAATGCCAATACCAATCTGAAGGTCGTTTACGCGCTTAACTTGCATTGGCAACGTCGGCCTATCTATATCCAACGTTTGAGACCAATTGCCTTAGTTAGAAGGAAGGCGTTCTCGAGACATAGCTTTCTAAGTAGAATCCGAAATCCCAGCGATTACCAGGTGACCCATAACTAATCTTTCTGACAACTGCTCAGCTTCCTGGTGCCGTGTGAAGCTGCTACCCGGAAAGACCAATCAATGGTTGACTCTGAAATGACACGTTGAAAGTCTTGTAAAGGAAGAAAAAGCGCTGCTATTCTCTACAAAGAACCTTCCTTCTATTCCTTACGTCAAGACTCTTCCTAGTTCGTGCTACTTTAGAATACATCCTTATCTGATTTCTTCAACGATGATTAACTCACTCGCTTAATCCTTCCCTTTTACCCTGGGGATTAATTACACATGGTGAAAGAAATGGATGATGAATGTATGGTGAATAACAGAGGGATGATGATGAATACGATAATGACATTGAAATCTAAAGATAAGCGTTTATTACAGATAGTGAATGAAAGATTAGAGATGAACACAGTTGATGAATAGAATAGAAAGTAAGAACAGATAAGGAAAGTGTGACAATGTATTAACACGGATCCCGATCGAAGACGATGTGCTTGTCGGTGTGTGGTAGGAATGGAGTGGAAAGCTTCCCTCTTAGGCTTGTTTTCCAGGTAGAAGTGATCTTTGCACAGAGCTTCTTCTTCAGGAATGGGAATGAATTGCTTGCTCCAGAGACTTACCTTTCGGTCTTGTCTCGTCTTTCTCCCTGGATTTTCTCTAAGTTGTCTCTTCAGACCAGCCTCTTTTCTTTGAATTTGATGTAGCTATTTATAGACCTTGGCACCTTCTGTATCAGTGGTCCTGTTCTGAAAAGCTGATTTTTCCTGCCATGGCTTAGTGGAAACGTCTACTTTGCTCCACATTTAATTTGTCAGAATCGTACAACAGAAAAGCTGTACAATTTTAGAAGTCCTTGCGAATGTGTCACTCTTTACATCTACGATCGATCGCCGCATGCGGTGTAATTGTTTTGGTCTTTTATCGATTGTTGCATGCGGTGGAAATGCGTTGATCGTTTGAGTCCATGATCGATAGTCGCATGCGCTGCAATTGCGTTGTTATTTTTTCGTTTTTGATCGATTGCCGCATGCGGTGATAATGCGTTGTTCGTTTTTGTCCTCGAGCGATTGTCGCATGCGGTGACCCGTTTCCTACAAAACAAAGACTTGGACATTCCATTTTTCCATCGCAATGGGGTTAGCGGTATGCTTACATCACTTTACAATTTTCGCATTTCTAAGCTAATTTCTATACGGTCGACGCAACTTTTCCTTCTTTTTGCCGCATAATCTAAATAAAACAGTATAAATAACTTGTATTTCTACAAGTTATCACAAACCAATGAAGGAGACCACAGGACATGTTGACGCACATTCGTCACCCACTTACTATAAATACTCTCTGTCCACTTTGATATTGACTCATGCAAACACCATCCGAAGGGGGATGCTCCTAGGGTACCACGAGGCCAAGCATGAATCTCACGATGTAAACATTAAGGGAAAAACGTGAGTGGAACTGACGTATCATACCACTCACGTATCATATATATCTTTTCCTCCCACTGAGTATTTTAAACTTAGGGTAAAAAAACACGGCTAATGATTTTAACTAAGTGACTTTTAAGGTTTGCCCAAAAGTAACGCTTACTTTGAAAAGTTGAACAACTTTTGATCATCATTCATTAAACTCTTTAACGAAGTCTTTGATCAACTGTTGCATGCTTGTAGGAAATCTATCTAATTCACCTTTCCAGGTAGATTCCTAGGTAGGGGTGTTCTGTTTCCGTTGGCTTAAATACCCAACCTAGATAGAACCCGCCTTAGACAAAAAGCCTCTTATAGATTGGAAATCAATTTAATCCTATTAAATCGATTTAAAAGATTAAAATTAGGTTTCTAATCTCATTAGAACCATGAACTTAGGTCTATCTCAATCAAATTTTAAAGCCCTTTTAAAACATGAGTTCACCTAAGTTCGCATGCAACTCTTTCTTATTGATTTTAGTTCTAATTTCCATTATAACACTTATAAAAGGAAACAACTAAACCCATCCACAATGCAAAGCTACACATTCCAAAGGCATTCATAACTCTTATAAATAAGCCTAAGTGTCATGCTCCATGCATTGTTCATTCATTACTACTTGTATATAAATCTTATATAACAAAGCAATGAACCAAGCGTACATACTCTCATATACACTTATACTATAACACTTATAATATAACAATGATGCATGAATATGCTTAATGCACGTATAAATATAACTCTTATATTTTATTATGCATGAGCGTGCTTTCTTGTAATTTCATCATGCCATTTACTATATTATAACACTTATAATATATGATGCATCAATAAAATGTATAACCTAAGGTGGGTTTTAAATCTATATGTCATATATTATGCAATATAAAAAAACATACATCTCATGTACATTATATAAAAGTTGATGAACTGGGATAATTAACCTCAAATCCTCAAGAATAAAGTGAACTATTATAAAGAGCATTGAGTCCACCAGTTCAAACAGGAAAATCAGATCTTAAACCGTCCGGGCGAAGCCGTGTCTCTTTGATCATGTAACAACTTGTGATCATCTAGCAACAATGCATGATCATAAACAGTCGTTTAGCAATGATCGAGTACCTTTGACTATGCGAGAAAGCATGAAGGTCACGCGATCACACAAACGCACATCGTGTAATGCATGCCTTAAACGATCAAGTAGACGACAACGATGCGGTGAGGCATGATCGTTTATAAGATCCAGAGCAAGCGTCAAGTATCGTATACTGGGTGATCGTGTAGCCAGTGACTATGCGATAAAGCATGTTGAACAACCCGATCAGTTAATGCACGCGCCTATTAAACGACGAGCATCAAATACTCTATGCGATCATTTACCTCAAGCGTCCACGCGATCGATCAGCTGATAACGGGCAGAAATAGACGTTATCATAGTGCTAATTTCTTAAACAATGTTAGATTGCATTGATGAAATATGTTAAATTGCATCCATTAAGCATAAATTCTATAATATTGCGGTCGCATGTGTTCAACGCATTAGAATTATTGATTTTTGTATTTTTGTGCAGAATATGCATTAACGCAATGCAAGATTGCGATCATAGGAAATCATCGATCGAGCGCAACTTCACTGCAAGACTTTGCGTTGATCGTGCTTGCAAACATTCACCCAAGAAGGATCGCCGCAACTTGGTCAGTGCAACATGGTGGCGCATATGGGTGAAAGGCCAATTAAGAGCGATGGAACAGAAAGCTGATGACAGTCGAATCCAAATTAAGTTGACAGCCGATAACGGTCACAAAGTACATTCAGCTTTATCGGTAACAATCATTCAGCGCGTCAATCAGGAATTAAAGTTGTCCCAACTCTACAACCGGGAGAGAGAAGCCGCCTTTCACCGTGGATTTCCTATAAATACCAAGTGCATTCTTCAAAAAAAGGGGGTTAACAACATATATAACCGGTTCACCGTCTTCTGTTCATAGTTTTCTTCCATTTTTAAGGCGGAGCAAGAGAAGAGTGGTGGCGTCGGAGATCACCCAGGGAAACTCGAGAGAGAACATTGGGGTGTAAGAGTAGAGAGTGGGCCGACTCTCGCGAGAGCGAGAATACCTTTAAAGCACGAGTAGAAATAGTGCAAACGCCTGGCAGCAAGAAATTGCTACCAGGCTCTTTACTATACTTGCGTTGTTATTTTGTACTTCATCTTCATATCTGTTCAATGGAAGTTCTATTTTTACATCTGCTCATTCTCTTAATACGCATGAGTAGCTAAACTAATTGAATGAATTGAGAAGAACTAAGCTAACATGACCTAAGAAGTTCATTGCTTGCGATTGTCTTGTTTTATGCTATGCAAAATACCCTTTAGAGTTACTCGAGAGAGAGTCTAAAGAAAGAACCTAATGTGTCGAGAGAGCTAGGTTAGAATCTGGACTCGAGAGAGCAAGATTAGGATTCCATAAACAAGAGATAGGGACTTAGAGATGAGCTCTGTTTCTCAACTTGCATCGCATGCATCCTAGGAATGGGAATGATATTATGTGGTCGCATATTTGTGTGAATGTCATATTGTCATCGCATAAATAGAGATAGAGGTTTATGTGTAAACCCTATAGACTTATCGCATAATTATCGCATGCGTTCTAGCCTTAGAAGTCGTGGTATTTGCACCGAAAGGTGGTTTACTGTTGTATGCATGTCGCATGATCGCAAGCATGAACGCATTCTAGGAAGTGTTAGTTGAAATCTTTCTCAACCCGTTCACCGTATATTCATCGCATTTCTCGTTTACCAACTCTTTTCAAACTCCGCCGCATTTGTTATTTATTTTTAATCAACACAATCGACAAACCAACACTCTATTTATTTTCTCGGTTACCGCAAAGTTTTCATCAAAAAATTACCAACGTAATCTATTTTCACAAGTCCCTGTGTTCGACCCTGGACTTACTAGGAAACTCAGAGGAATTTACACATAAATTCCGCTGGAGAAACTTGAGTGCACAACACAATTCCATTAATGCATATCATCCATATTTCCATTCAATAAAATAACGCATGAAATTTTTGGCACCGTTTCTGGGGACTTCGGAAAAATAGATTGTTAACGATATTTTTTTTTATTTCTTTGTAGGACTTTTAATCTCTGGCGAATTACGACCCGGAGATTGAAAGGACTTTTAGAAGAAGATTAAGAGACTGCCAACAAAAAGAAGAAGAAACACCAAAATGGCGGAGCAACCGGACGTAAGGGCCGCTAACGCGAATAATATAATGGCCAACCCCATCCTTCTGACGAATGACCGCAATAACTATGCATCACCTAACCTCTACGATTTCTCTCCAGGAATCATGAGGTCGACGCTAGATGGATTGAGGTTTGAAATGAAGCCGGTAATGTTTCAGATCATCCAGGTTGCTGGGCAATTTGGAGGAAGGCGTGGCGAAGACCCACACGCGCACCTCCGGAGCTTCATAGAAATCTGCAACACTTTTGTGTTCTCAAATATCTCAACCGAGGAAGTTCGACTAACTCTGTTTCCCTTTTCTTTGTGTGATCATGCGAGGAATTGGGCATATTCTCTCGAACCGAGAGAGATAACTTCGTGGGAACAGGTGGTGGAAAAGTTTATGAAGAAGTATTTTCCACCAACTGGGGATGCTAGGAGAAGAAAATTAATAACAAATTTTGAACAAGAAGATGACGAATCGCTAGCGATACCTGGGCAAGATTCAAGCGGTTAGTAAGAGACTGTCCACACAATGGCTTACCAAACTGCCTGCAAATGCAGATTTTCTACCAAGGATTGAATCCCTCTTCGCAGACCGCTGCCAATGTGGCAGCCGCTGGTGGTCTGCTCGACAAAACATATGAGGAGGCTAAGAGCATACTTGATTGCATTTCCAAAAATCACGAGGATTGGAGGGAAAGCGATCAGAGATTAAGAATCAAAGAAAATGATGCAAAAAATGGGGCCATCGCATCCCTGCAAAATCAAATGACTACGATGATGAGTTTAATACAAGGCATCGCAATTAATAACAGGGGAGCGAAGAAAGGGCAGGTTAGCGCAATTACTCAGATGAATGCAAGTTGTGTCATTTGCGGTGATGCTCACCCAATGGAGGAATGCCCAACAAACCTGCAGTCAGTATGCTTCATGAGAGATAATCCCTTTTCCAATACATACAACCCCGGGTGAAGAAACCACCCCAATTTTTCTTGAAAGAATTAACAACAAAATTTTCAACTTATAGCATAAAAAGAAGGGCCACCAGGAATCTTTCAACGCAACAACGGTCAACCGAGCAATCAAGCAAGTAGCTCACAACAA
The DNA here is from genome assembly GCF_027475165.1 of Benincasa hispida. Classification (NCBI taxonomy): domain Eukaryota; kingdom Viridiplantae; phylum Streptophyta; class Magnoliopsida; order Cucurbitales; family Cucurbitaceae; genus Benincasa; species Benincasa hispida. The sequence goes on along the minus strand of NC_143485.1, from coordinate 47,605,384 downwards.
CCACTGCAATCCTATTCTTTGGAGAGCCTATTGAAACAATATATAGAGAAAAACGAGACGGTGCTTCAAAGTTAAGCCACGTCCATCCGCAATCTTGAATTACAGATGGGCCAGATTACAAGTAAGTTGAAAAATAGACTGTAAGAAGCGTTGTCAAGCTCAACTGAGCTCCCTCGCAATGCTGGGGGTAATGGGAAGGAACAATGCTTAGCAGTCTCCTTGCTAAGTGACGACATGACTACGGAAGTAGGGGAGAAGCGTATTGCGACCAACTTGAATGCGGTGATAACCGAAGACCTGTTGACCCATAGTTTGGAGAAGCCCGAGAAAACAGACCATGAAGTTGCATCCACCCTTAAGCCTCTAGATCTTGAGATAGAAAAAGTCCAACCACCAATGACTTCGCAAAAATTGAAAGAGGAACAAATTAAGGAAGAAAATATCGCAATAGTGGCTGCAGCGCAAAATGCTATGATCCCACCTAAAATGGACGACCTGGGAATCTTCACGATCCCATACTCTATCGAAGGAATCTTCAGTGGCCAAGTACTATGCGACTTTGGGGCAAGTATAAACATAATGCCGCTATCAATCTTCAAACAATTGAATGTCGGCACACTTATGCCCACAAAGGAAACTCTCCTGCTCACGAACAGATCTCGAATACATCCTGAAGGATAGTTGAAAAATGCCGCAATTTCAATCGATAAATTCATCCTGCCGGCAGACTTCCTCATTTTGGATTATAAAGCGGATGAAGATGCGCCCATCATATTGGGACGACCATTCTTTTCAACCGGTCGCGCTCAAATTGATGTGCGCATGGGGGAAATTGTAATGAGCATTCATGGGGAAAAACTCCGGATTAAGGCAGTAAAGACCCTAGAAGACAAAGAAAAGAGAGAGAAGCCACTATGGATGTGAACAAACCAGCCGAAAATAATTGGTCCCTGCAATATCAAATGATCGCAACATATCAGGGACGCAAGTTTTGGGAAACCTCAATTCTTCAACTTTTTTCTCCACTACTCGGAATTTTTACTATCTTTTCGAATTCTGATCTATCCTTATTTTACTATCACTATCTTTATTTTTTTTTAAAAAAAAATGCGATAACGAGTTTTATTTTGTTTAAAATAATTTGACCCTCTCTTTGTTTTTCTTGCAACGATCGAGGCGTTGGATTGCGGAGATGTTATGCGAAGAAGCACTTATCTTATTCCATCACCGCAACCCAAAGAAGAGAGATCGCCGCAAAGATGGATGTGTCAATACAATGCGGGTGACAGCGCAAAATTTGGGGGTGTACTCTTCCTTATCTTTATTTCAAATTTTGCGCTATCACATCGCATGTTAGTTTTTCAAGTTTATCACCGCATCATCTTTAATCACCGCAATTATTTGACATAGATAAATTTAGTGAGTTACCGCATTTTGTTTCTTTGCTAAGTATGATTTCAATGATGAAAAATATGCTAGAGTCAACTTAATCTTATGATAGTCACCTCATAAAATATTTCTAGAAGTTAGGGGTTTGCTAGCTTTCTTTCAAACTCTCTTTACAATGCATTTTAGAACATCGCATAACTTATTTTAATCTTTTGGTAATGAGGACATTGCCGCATTTTAAATTCGGGGGTGAGGTATTTGTTTCCGACATTGCTATTACAAAAAAAAATTGAGAATAACAACTCTACTGTCAACGTAATGGGAAACCCAAGTTGATAAGAGTGAAGTTGTGAAAGGCACTTACCCGTAGTTAGATGTCCGCATGACACACGTGGGGGTAAGCCAAAATGAAAGTAAGTCACCAGGATCAATGCATAAATCAATGACCGCAATTCCACTGACGAATCGATATGAGTTTAGTCTGAGAAAAAGTGCATTGCTTGTAGTTGGATGTCTGCATGACACACGTGGGGGCAAGCCAAAATGAAGGCAAGGCACTTGGATTAGTGCAAGGTCAGAAAAAAGAAAATAATAATAATAATAATAAGCAATGAATAAAATTTTTGTGCAAGGATAAAATCATTTGACACCCCGGTAGAAAATTTTCTTTTTGAAATAAATCATGCGATGTTCCGGAATTTAGTAAAGTCCTTTTGAAAGTTAAACTTGCAGTCCCTAGGTCTTAGTAATATTTTAAGAAGAGACTTGAATAGGACTTGAGGAAATTCTGGTATATAGGATTCGAACGAAGTATTCTTGAGAAATCTAGAAAAAGAACTTTGCGGTGGACTTGCAAAAGGAATCTTTAGCTTATGCTTGAGGACAAGCATTGTTTAAATTTGGGGGTGTGATAACGGGCAGAAATGCACGTTATCATAATGCTAAGTTCTTAAACAATGTTGGATTGTGTTGATGAAATATGTTAAATTGCATCCATTAAGCATAAATTCTATAATATTGCGGTCTCATGCGTTCAGCGCATTAGAACTATTGATTTTTGTTTTTTTTTTTTTTGTACAGAATATGCGTTAATGCAATGCAAGATTGCGATCATAGGAAATCATCAGTCGAACGCAACTTCACCGCAAAACTTTACGTTGATCGTGCTCGCAAACATTCACCCGAGAAGGATTGCCGCAACTTGGTCAGCGCAACATGGTAGGCGCATCTGGGTGAAAGGCCAATTAAGAGCGATGGGACAGAAAACTGATGACAGTCGAATCCAAATTAAGTTGACAGCTGATAACGGTCACAACGTACATTTAGCTTTATCGATACAATCATTCGGCGCGTCAATCAGGAATTAAGTTGTCCCATCTGTACAACCGAGAGAGAGAAGCTGCCTTTCACCATGGATGCCCTATAAATACCAAGTGCATTCTTCAGAAAAGGGGTTGACGACATATATAACCAATTCATCGTCTTCTGTTCATAGTTTTCTTCCATTTTTAAGGCAGAGCAAGAGAAGAGTGGTGGCGCCGGAGATCGCCCAAGGCAACTTGAGAGAGAAACTTGGGGCGTAGAGCGAGTCGACTATCGTGAGAGCGAGAATATCTTTAGAGCACGAGTAGAAACAGTGTAAACGCCTGGCAGCAAGAAATTACTACTAGGCTCTTTACTATACTTGCGTTGTTATTTTGTACTTCATCTTCATATCTTTTCAATGGAAGTTCTATTTCTACATTTGTTCACTCTCTTAATACGCATGAGTAGTTAAACTAGTTGAATGGGTTGAGAAGAATTAAGCTAACATGACCTAAGAAGTTCATTGCTTGCGATTGTCTTGTTTTATACTATGCAAAATACCCTTTAGAGTTACTCGAGAAAGAGTCTAAAGAAAGAACCTAATGTCTCGAGAGAGCTAGGTTAGAATCTGGACTCGAGAGAGCAAGATTAGGCTTCCATAAACAAGAGATAGGGACTTAGAGATGAGCTCTGTTTATCAACTTGCATCGCATGCATCCTAGGAATGGGAATGATATTATGTGGTCGCATATTTGTGTGAATGTCATATTGTCATCGCATAAATAGAGATAGAGGTTTATGTGTAAACCCTATAGACTTATCGCATAATTATCGCATGCGTTCTAGCCTTAGAAGCTGTGGTATTCGCAACGAGAGGTGGTTTACTATTGTATGCATGTTGCATGATCGCAAGCATGAATGCATTTTAGGAAGTGTTAGCCAAAATCTTTCTCAACCCGTTCATCGCATATTCATCACATTTCCCATTTACCAACTCTTTTCAAACTCCGCCATATTTGTTATTTATTTTTAATCAACACAATCGACAAACCAACACTCTATTTATTTTCCCAGTTACCGCAAAGTTTTCATCAAAAAATTACCAACACAATCTATTTTCACAAGTCTCTGTGTTCGACCCTAGACTTACCAGGAAACTCAAAGGAATTTACACTTGAATTCCACTGGGGAAACTTGAGTGCACAACGCAATTTCATCAACGCATATCATCCATATTTCCATTCAATAAAATAACACATCAGCAGGCAACACAACACGATAGAGTAAACTCTTTACTCAATCATTTAGCATCAGTTAAACGATCCTTTAGTAAATATTACTCAATCGGGCAGAACTTTTCTACACAATCGTTTAGCTAAATCTGAACGATTATTTAGCCTAGGCTACACGATGCGACTAACATTTGGTCTTCTTCCTCGATGAGAACAACATCTCCATGCTTCGAAACTTCATCATGAACGACTCAAAACACTTGAAACACTTTGAATATAGACTCGATTTCTTGTTAATTATGCCCAAAAACATAGAGGTCTTTACAAATTAACACTTTGTAAACTTAAAGAAAGCTTTAATAAGAGGCAATCATCCCATAAACATGCATCAACACATCCACAAACACACTTAACTCTTAACGCATTCTAGAAAACTTAAGACCCACCATGACTGTAAAAGAAGTTCAATACAACAGTGGAATTTGGAATATCAGAACAACCTGGCTCTGATATCAATTGAAGGAAATCTAAATAGAGATCCTTTGAGTAGCAAAAGTGGGTCGTTCCAAATCTCATTCAGAATGAACACAACAATTACAGTCTAAACAGAAACAAACAGATTATGCATAATTATAAAATTACAGCATGTTACTTATAAAGGAAATATAAGGGATAGAGTATTGATGCGTTATTTTATTAAGTGGAAATATGGATGATATGTGTTGATGGATTGCGTTATGCACTCAAGTTTCCCCAGCGGAATTCAAGTGTAAATTCCTCTGAGTTTCCTGGTAAGTCCAGGGTCGAACACAGGGACTTGTGAAAATAGTTGCGTTGATAATGTTTATGAAAACTTTGTAGTAACCAAGTAAATAAATAAAATGTGGGTGTGTTGTTGCGTTGATAGATGCAATGAGTATGTGATGAACGGGTTGAGAAGATCTTTAGCTAGCGTTACTTGGGAATGTGTCAAACTTTGCAATCATGTTACAACCATGCACAGCAAGTCATTTCCCAAAGTAAATGCGATGCTCCTAAGTCTAGGACGCATGTGTTGAATGCAAAATGTCCATAAAGCTTATCCCTAAGTCTACTCTTGTCCTATGCATTGATGCAAAATGTATGAAAGCAAGGTGACTGCATACAATCATATCTTATTGCTAAGATGCATGCGATGCGTTAATAACAAATAGTGTTCATTCCTAAGCGCCCATCTCTCATTTATGTGTTTTAATCTGGTTCTTCCAAACCTAGATTCTGACCTGACCTTCCCAAGTCTAGATCCTATCCTTAGACTACCCTCCCGAGTATCTTTAATAGACGAATGAAGCATACATAAACAAGATAATCACAAAAAATGAAGATTCCCTAGTTGTGTTAGCTAAATGCTTCTCAACCCATGCAACTGATTTAGCTACTCATGCTTGAATTACAGAGAGTGAACAGATATAGAGAAAGACGTTCCATTCTTATAACTGAATTGAGCACAAAATGATAATGGAAAATAAAGGTAGAGAGCCTGGTAGCAGTTCCTTACTGACCGAGGCTTTTTACACTAAATCTCTATTCTAATCTACAAATATTCCCGCTTCTGCAGGCATCGGCCCTCTCTCTGTCTTGGAGCTTTCAGTGCTTTCCCAAGCTTGCCGGAATGATCTATCGGCACACCTTCTTCCTCGCGTCCGCCTTAAAATGAAAGAAGACTATGGATAGAGACATGAACTTATAAAATGATGAAGTAATCGACTACTTAACCCCTTCTCTAAAGAATGCACTTGATATTTATAGGGCATCAAAGGTGAAAGGCGGCTTCTTTCTCCTGGTTGTACAGATGGGACAACTTTAATTCCTGATTGATGCGCCAGATAATTGTCACCGATAAAGCTGGATGTACTTTGTGACCATTATTGGCTGTCAATTTAATTTGGATCTGACTGTCATCATCTTTCTGTCCCATCGATCTTAATTATCCTTTCATTCAGATGCACCCACCTTATTGCGTTGACCAAGTTGCGGTGATCTTCTTGGGCGAATGTTTGCGAGCACAATCAACACAAAGTCTTGTGGTGAAGTTGCGCTCAACCAATGTATTCCTATGATCACAATCTCTGCATTGCGTTAACACATTTTCTGCACAAAAATGTAAAGATCAACTGTTCTAATGCGTTGGATGCATGCCACCGCAATATTATAGAATTTATGCTTAATGGATGCAATTTTAACATATTTCA